>NW_008796165.1:11563374-11566602 GCF_000699145.1 Aptenodytes forsteri | reverse complement strand
TCAAACACGTTTGCGGTTTTTTTCAACCCCCCAGCCAATGCACGCCCTGGACAAGCTGCATGCAGCCCGAGGGTGCAGCGAGAGGGATTCCCCGGGGAAAAAGCCGGAGACGGGTGTTACACACGGGCATCACAGTTTTTTTAATTAAAAAACATCACTGCAAACGCGATAGGGTTTCTCAACCAGCAGCACCTCACGAACAGGGAAGGAGTTTTCTGAACGTCACCGCGTTCCGCTTTCAGCGCGGAGCTCCGGAGAGGAGGCTGGGCTGGGCGCACGCCGGGGCCTAGCAGGGCCGGCTGCCCGCGCGTCAGTCGTCAGTCACTTACTTGTCCAAACTGAAACACTATATTAGCGGAGCGGGCTGCGGGCTACAGAAACCACGCTTTTCCTGACAGGGCAATTTCCTGACCGCCGGCCGCTGCCGGGAAGCCCGCCGCGCTGCGGCTAGTCGCCACCGGGGCTCGGCGAGCGTCAGTCACTTACTTGTCCAAACTGAAACACTATATTAGCTGCGCAGGGAGCGGGCTACAGAAACCACGCTTTTCCTGACAGGGCAATTTCCTGACCGCCGGCCGCTGCCGGGAAGCCACGCTTTTCCTGACAGTCCTGACTCCTGACCGCCGGCCGCTGCCGGGAAGCCCGCCGCGCTCCCCCCGCGCCCCTTGCGCTGCGCAGGGAGCGGGCTACAGAAACCACGCTTTTCCTGACAATTTCCTGATTGGGGGCCCGCGTGTGGAGCTCGCCCCGAGCGTCGTTAAAGGGATCTGCTGTGTGTTAGGCATAGCTGTCAAGCTGCACTGCCCTGGAAAGCTGAGCGTGCACTGTGCCCTGTCAGGAATTCAACCGATATGAGTATTTTTGCCTCGGAAAGGGAATCGTATTTCTCCTTTATTTAAAAGCTAATAAAACAGAAACAAGGAGGGGGTTTGGCTCTTTTTATTGAAGGGGTTGTTGGTAAATTGTATTTCTCAGCCACAGCCCTGTTGCCCTACAAGACTGCAGAAATATTGGGGGTTGCAGAAGCATTTAGCATTTAAGTGGTGCAAGAAGCCATATCGAGAGCCAGAAGAATAAATACAGAGAAACAAGCAGAAGGGTATGTCTGGACTGAGGACATCCCCCACCTTGACCCATAAATATATAATCGCTTTTTAAATAAATAAAATAGGACTGCAAGCCATGAGTTAGATTTTCTGCACGGGGTTACCCCGTTTGAGAGTTTTACCTGAAAAGTTGGAAAATTCCTGATGTGAGGAATAAAACTTTAGTTTATTTAAGGTTTGCTTAAAATGGAAGACACGGCAGTAGGATCCCCTCAAATGCATCCCTTGAAAACAAAGAGACAGGCCAGCAGTGGCTGCACACTCCAATGGCGGGTAGGACCAGACCCCACCACGTCCCTCCACAACCCACATAGGGAGGAACGGATGGAAACCCTCACATTCCCATGATGTCCGAACACTTCTGAAGAGGCCTCAGGGAGCCACCAGGGATTTTTCCTGTTATCCCTCAAATACTCTACAGCAGGAAATCTTGTAGCAAAAAGCTCTCTTGCAACATTTCCAGAGTTTTCTCACTTTGGCCCAGGCAGAAATACTGCAGGAACAACCTTGCTCAGGGAAAGATGAGTGTTGTCTCGTGGTTAGAGCACAGGGTTCGTGGTCAGGAGCTGTGGGTTCTCATTCCAGCTTTACCACTGAATCATTCTGAGATCTTCGCTAGTCACTTTGTATTAGAACCAGTTAGTAACTTTCCGTTGGAATGATTTTCTGATGGAAAACACTACTTCTACAAAACTGAAATCTTCTGGGTGAAAATCGACTTTCTGTTGGGAATACCTTGTGTCTAGGCGGGGTAGGGAAAGGACATTAGACCCAAACTGAAGTATTTGGAGTTTTCTTGCATTAGCCCAAATGTTTTGCTTTGAATAGATTTTTTAGATTAGCCCAAATGTTTTGCTTTGAATAGATAGATTTTTTAAAAAAAATACCACCCCCCTGTCTGTAATTCCAAGTCAGCGTATTGCGCGGTGGGAGTGTGTGCTCTCATGCTCTGCTTTGCTCTCCGGGAGGTCTGCACCTCCTGTAGTGGGATGCAAATTTCTCTCCTCTGAGACGTGTGCACCCCGATCTGAGTCAGACCAGTCCAGGCATGCGGCCACCTGGTTCATGGGAACAAATCGTAGCGTAAGGCTACCACTCTGACCAAGGAAGTGCGCTGTGGAGAGGAAGTATAAAGTTCAGAGACACAAACAAGCTGTTTCACGTTAGTTCAGTGACCCAAAAAAAAGTACTGTGACTGTGGATACACCAAAATGTTTTGTTCAACTGAAAAGCAGTAAAATGAAGCCCAGAGAAGTAGGCCCAAGTGTGCTTCTACTATCTCTGACAATCAAATCCTATAAACCTTTCCATACCCATGCTGAACTCCAGTTTATAGTTCTTGCTCTTCACCCTCCCAACTATGTTCTTCGCTGTTCTGTTCTGGAATCCTATTCCTCTGTACATTAAAAACAAATTTCATTATTTCTGTCCTCCGTATATTCATAGACTGCTGACACTTTCTTTTAATATAAATAATACTTGTTCTCCTCCCACAGTGTATTTGTAGACATCATTTAAATCCCTTTTGTTTTCCTAAGTTAATCATTAACCATTTACATTTTCTTTCATAACAGCAAGTTTTGTATTATCTAATAAGCTTTCTCTGCACTTGTTTCAGTCAGAATTCATCTTTTCTGAACACTCGTTCAGAAAGCCCAACATAATGCATAATGTTCAAAATGATGTCTTGTTAGTGACTTGTACAGTGGCAATAATAATTCCCTATGCACCCTTTTAGTTACAGACAGGGATCTATTTTGCCTTTTTTACACCTATATCACATTAGTACCTCAATTTATCCAGGTCTTTTTGCTCCAATAAATAGCAAAAAAAGAAAGTTATCTTGTCTGTAAGTACAGACAAATGTATTAACTTTTCCTTAATACATTTTTCCATTTCATTACACTTCTCTAGCACTTACATGGTTTCTTTCCAAGGGGGTGACAGATGAAGATATTTTCAAGAATCATAGAATCATAGAATAGTTTGGGTTGGAAGGGACCTCTAAAGGTCACCTAGTCCAACCCCCCTGCCGTGGGCAGGGACATCTTCAACTAGATCAGGTTGCTCAGAGCCCCATCCAACCTGACCTTGAATGTTTCCAGGGATGGGGCATCCACCA
>NW_008796165.1:11460312-11554692 GCF_000699145.1 Aptenodytes forsteri | reverse complement strand
TGTAGGCCCCCTTCAGGTACTGGAAGGCTGCTATAAGGTCTCCCCGGAGCCTTCTCTTCTCTAGGCTGAACAACCCCAACTCTCTCAGCCTTTCTTCACAGGAGAGGTGTTCCATCCCCCTGATCATTTTCGTGGACCTCCTCTGGACCCGCTCCAACAGGTCCGTGTCTTTCCTATGCTGAGGGCTCCAGAGCTGGACGCAGCACTCCAGGTGGGGTCTCACCAGAGCAAAGTAGAGGGGCAGAATCACCTCCCTCGACCTGCTGGCCCCGCTGCTTTTGATGCAGCCCAGGATACGACAGCTGCAAGATTTCCAGCCTCCAAAATCAAAGTCCTGAAAATGCTTTTTTTTAAAATTAAAGAATCAAAGTTTAGATTATCACATATTCCCAAGACAACATGAGGCTTAATTCATCACTCCTTTGAAATATTCTGAAAGCTGAGGGTTAAGAGGTGTTATATTAGTGCAGAATAATGATGATTAATTTGTGTTTCGTATCAAATGCAGGAAGAGTAGATATGTGTGCAGTGAATCCTCTATAATTTCAAAATCTTTCCATAAACTTGAAAATACCTTGTAGACGTATGTACCTTAAATGGAACACAAGACCACTTTTTTTCTGTTTGGAGTGTGGCTGGTGTTGTTTTTTTTTTTATATTACTGCTTCAAATAACCTCCCTCTTTTTCCAAGATTCTGGACAGATTCACTTAAAATATACCCTTTTGCCTTTTCATTACAGAGTAACTAATGAAAATTCCATTTTAAAAGTGCTTTCTGTGAGACAGGAACGTTCTTTTTTTCATTATTAACAAAAGCCCGTATTTCAAGCTGTAGTGATACAGCTTCAGGTAGCATAAATCAGCATTGCTCTGAGATGGCCTGCAGTCCTCTCAACCGGCACTGCAGAACAATTTAGTGGTTTTAGATGACAGTTGGCATCTTTGAAATATTCTCTTTTGCAGAACTAGACTAGATGTGACACTTGCTGGAGAAGAAATCTTGCATAAATCTGTCTAAAAAGACTCACTTAATCATATTACTTCACTAGCAGTGGTAACCTTTGGAGGCCAAAGTCCAGACAGGTTGAGAAATGGAACATGAGTACATAAAGGTGACAATTCCATTAACTGCAATCAAAGAGAGAGGTGAATGGTGAGATAAAGACAAATTACTTATTCTATGAAGAAAAGAAAATGTGTGTGTGTAGGGGAAAGAGGCAGAATGAACATTTTCCAGCCTTGTCAAGGAAATAAAGATCCAGTCCCGCTCCACTGAGATCAACACAAAAACATCTCTCGGCCTCCCTGGATGCAAGCTCTGGCCCAGCATCCCAGCCTGCTGGTGAATGTTAGTGCAAACCGTCATTTGAGGAGTGCACGCATACACAAGTGAGATGCCCCAGTAAAAAATCATATGCAGAATGTCTTGCTGAATTGCCCACCATAGCCGTGCTGGAAATGCAAATACTGGGCCTAGCTTTGCAGTCAACAGGGCGTTTTGCAAAAATAAGCAAGTGGAAAAATTGTTGGCATTTCTGAATCCAGTGATTCAGGATTCTCAAATATACCAGACAAGATCTTTCAGTGCAGCGGGGTGCACTTCAACCCCAAAGGCTGAACAGAAATGGCTTTGGGACTTTCTTTTGGGTCCCAAATCAGAAGCGTGGGTACATATTGATAACTGAAACTACCACCACAGGGGAAAAAAAAAAGAGTTCTTACACTGGTTCAGTGCCAAACTTCAGCATAGGTAAAAGAGGGATTGTCGGGACATATTCTCATCCAGTATAGAATCATAGAATCATAGAATCATAGAATCCAGTGCCAAACTTCAGCATAGGTAAAAGAGGGATTGTCGGGACATATTCTCATCCAGTATCCTTCAGTGAGGCCAAGGACGGCATAAGTAGCATCGCTAAGACAACTTCACATTACCTAAGCTTTTTCAGAGGAGGTGGAAGCTTAGAGACTAGCCATGCTGGCTACTGAGTTGCCTTGCAACACTGGAAATAAAGGCACAAAGGGATCTAATCTGTTATCTCTCCAATCTTCCTAAATTTAAGATAAAGAGGAAATGAATAATATAAAATCTATCTCTATATACAATCCCCTCCTCTTTTTCAATTTTCCCACTTCTGTGTGGCATTTTCAAGAATTTCTATGCAGAAAACCTCATCTAAAACCAATCTATGTACCAAAACAAAACAAGCAGATAAGCGAATTGTTTTACTTACAGAAGCAGAAATGGATCTTTGAGCATTCAAAAATTCTGCTTACTTAGGTATTGATTAGCATAATAATTGAAGGGAAGAAAAGATTTTTAAAGGGTCATGTAACGTGCTTGCTTAGGCAGTTCATACAAGCACCTGAGGGTGGGTTTCAATCTCATTTTTAAGAAGCAGTATAACACTGGTATAGGAAATAGAAGGTGGGGAATACTCTGGATTAAATGCTCACTGAGTCATTAGACTAGGACTATTTATTCAAACAGGGAAATAAGGAAGTAAAAAACAACTGAATACTATGCAACATCACAAAGGGATTTTTGAGTGTACAATAGGAAAAAAAGGAAATTTCCTTTGGGGGACTTCTTCTGTTTTTAACAGAGATATTAAGTTACTGTTAGATACTAGAGCAGCCAAAAAGGGAAATCCCTGTTTCACATAGCTCTAATATAGCTAAAAAAATAATTCAGATTTTATCAATTTGTGACCCATTTCCTTACGTTTTGGGTAGCTCACCTTTTAATACAAAAGTCAGAAGCCGATACAAACAAGCATACAGTATTTCAGGCTCCATCAAAATTCCAGTGTCTTGCCCAGGGCCTGTTCCTGCCTGCCCTCTTGGCTGGATACCAATATCCTTTATTTTCAGGGGAGTCAGCCTTCCAAAAAACCACTTGGCACTTGAGTCAGGACTGCTCTGTTTTCCTAACGTTCACGGCAGGAAGGATGTTTTCTGACTCTGGTACCCAACAGTTGAGCATTCCAGACAGCACGGGGATTTTTCTTTCGAAACCACACTGCCAATGCCGTAAGAGTAAGTGAAGTTCTGTGACACCGTGTGATCCTGGTGGGAAAATAGGATGACTTTGTTGCTATACAGCGATACACAAAGGGAAGACGTGCATGAGACTTGCCACCTTTATAAACTCTCCTTCTGTGGTGTGAATGCTGAAAAAATTCTGGCTTAAAGTCATGTTTTCATCAACTGGTTCCCCTCTGGGAAGACTGCCAGATCTCCACAGATTAGGTTAAGAAGACCCCCCCGCCCAAATGCTTGGCGAGAAAAGAAGCCCACTGCTGCAGTGTAGCAGAGGGGGTGCTCAATAGTCTTTGCACACGTCGTTGCTGTACCCATCCATGTTACCAGCATGTGAAAATGTTCTGTTTGCTCCCCAGAACAGATTCAGTCTGTGAAGACACTGTACAGATTGCCCTGCAACTTTTGCATATCCTTTGACGCTCCTTAAAGATTAGAAATATGACTTTATCATTAACACTTATATTCAAGTAATTCCTGAGGTCACTGATGTCAGGGCCAACTACAGCTGTGCAGCCTTTGCCTGGTGGAACAGAAGCTACATAGGTGAGGGCAGGCGGGTTACAACTCACGGACAGGACTGGACTCCTCACTGACCAGGAGCAGACATACTGCCCTGCTCTGTCTGGGAGGCAGATTTGCCAGAGACGTCTTTCATCATAACTCTGTGCCAAAATCCAGATGTGCAAAATCGTGAAATCACAATCTGTTGAGCTGGAAATGAATTTCACAAGCCAAGCTGAGAAAATCTGTTGAGCTCCTTAAATTTCACAATACCTTACATCTCATGAAAAATAACTGTTAACAGAGGTTAAATATTTTTCTGCAACATCCTTTCAAGACTTTTTCCATAGAATATGACCAGCTTACGTGAAGCAGTTTGTTACAGTGGTGATATATCATGCAGTGATGCCAAAATCCAGTCAGCGTGGAGAAGGGTTGAAGAAGGCTCAACCACACTTCAAGCAGCACGTCCTCTTGCCACAACTGGGACTTTCTATAAAAGGCAGATCCTATTTTGCCCCTTGAATTCAGAAACTAGTGAACGCAGTCATGGGAGGCAAAGTACCATCAGCATCTATTAATTCCTAAAAAATATAATTGTCTGTTCTCCAAGAGTAAGATTGTTAACTGGAATCTGTACTTCCCAGATTATAAACAACATGCAGCCTTTCTCCTAAACTCATTGCAAAATGTACAAATGATGTTCTAAAGCCAGCACTGTAATCTTTTAAAATCTTAAATTCAACAAGGGCTCATTCAAGTACATAAAAAGAAGTTTGTAGGATCATTTAGCCACCTGCAAATCATACACAAATAAACCCAACAGCACTAGAAACAGGAATAAAATCACCATATATGTAGCTAGTTCCTACAGCAGTTAGATTTTCATGCTCTGTATACAACCCAAAACAAATTGTCTGCTTATAATTAAAATATGATACTGTTTCCAAAAGTCTTACCTCTAGGGAGATAATTTTATACCACGGGGCAGATTCAGCCCTGGTGTAGTATTTCTGATTTTCATGAAATTACACCATTAAAGAATTTGGCCCAACATCTTACCCACACTGATGCAATTCAACTTTTAAGGGACAGTTATGGGGTTTCCTCCTAACTCAGGCCAAGTTTCTGGAATAAGGGAAGTCTGTAAAAGAAACTGTTGGAGGGATGTTTTAGTCTGGCATTTAGGAATACTCACGTATTAGAAAACGTCACAGGGTTTATTTTGTACGTCTTACATGTTAGAATTTCTTTCTTTTTTTTCTTTCCTTACAGATACATTGCCAGTAGGTGGTCACAGCAAAACAGGATAAAACCCAAAGAAATGTAATGAAACAATTATAGACAGCCGTGAGTAGAAAGACATTTGTGGATCCAGTTAATTCTGCTTCATCTTTGTTATATAAATCTATTTTCCAAACTTAATGTATTGCCTGAGCTTGTAATATAGGATTAACAGAATGTCTGCACCACTCAGGAGTCTGGAGAAAAATGTAAGAAAGATGTTAATTCTCCAACATTTTAGGTAACTAAATATTTTGGGCATGATTGATCTCACATAGTGCTTTGGATTTATGCTTTGCATGACAGATGGAAATCAGAATATATGCACTGATGCTCTCCCTGATGTTGAAAACTTCTGACTTCTGTGAAGAATCAGAGAAAAAGAGCCATAACACTTCCCTCCTCCTGGAGCTAACCTGGTCTTTCCTAAAATCATGCAGTTTCATAGGTCATGGCCCAGAAAACAGGAGTCCCCCCAGCTCTTCCTGCCAGTGCTACACGTACCGGGCACCGTGAGTGGAGGAGGGTTGCAAACAGTGGAAATGTGATGCTGCCAGAGGTCTGGGGGCAATTATTCCATTCCCTCTGCAGTTGTTTGAGGTGCTTAAACAGCATGAAGCAGATGCCTAGGTTCTTAATAAGGCTTCCTGGGAAAATCCACACTGTTTCAAAACCGTATCAGAACCAAAACTACGGAAAGATTAATCAAGCTTGGGTCAAGAGGGAAGAAGGATGCAATAGCTTTTGACAGCAGTGAACTGATAAATGATACACCCAACGTTGAGCTCTTTTACGAGTCAGAATATTCAGTGCATCACATCAAAAACTCCTTTAGACTATTGACATATTAGAAAGAACATGGCAAAAGATGGTGAAGATAATAGAACCATCAAAGATACATTTTAAATTTACTACTTGCATGCTTACACTAATCTGACAATCATAAAGCCTTACTATATATCAAATGGAACAAATGCTATCAGTAAATTAAAACATATATAGAAATATGTGTGCAAAAGTTAAAAAACCTTTTGGCACAGCAGACAGCTGCAGTTCAGAGTTTCTTCCAGTGTTAAGCACAAGCAGCAGAATGAAACTGCTTTAAGCATTCTTTAAAATCACATTCTGGTTGCTAATCTTTGGATTTTACAGTTTGTCTTTCTGAAGCAATGGTAAAACCATCACAGCTTTAATCAACTTTTTGAATCATTGACCAGTCTGAAAAACTGAAAGTGAAATAAAAAGCAAGACACAACAAAAATCAGAAATACTGTACATTTTTGCCATTTCTGTCAGCCACAGCTAGGAAATGTTGTTATAAAACAAGATTAAAAATTGAGGAAGGAAATAAATGATAACTGCACTCTTACTTTAGGCTATTTTATGTCTGATTGTTTCAAAAGTAGGAGTATGAGACTGGGTACGTAACTTCACCCTCTCCAAGAATTGCCAGGATCGTTGCTTATGAGTGTGATTTAAATGCGACAGCAGTTTCCTTACCTACAATACATTGTAATCATGGAAATATCATAGGATGTTTTAATTGACACCTCGTCCCCATCATCACGACGTACACTGAAAAGTCATCATCTTGGGAGATACAGGACTGGAAATTAGGATGGCAGATAATTATCCCATGGGCTGCAAACATTTCCCTCAATGGAATCCCAGCCTCCAAGGGTCAGCAGCGAAGAAACAAGCCCATGTGCAGGGCACAACTCCACCATGATGGGCACACTACCTACTAGAGCTACGTGTGGTTGCTGAGAGCACAGGGGCCTGTACAGACCCCCCTAAGCTGGTGACAGGGTTTTGGGAGGGAGGCCAGGGGGGTTCTACCAGCTCTCATACGTACTCTCTTTTGCTGCCTTCAAAGGGAATGATGTTTTAACTCTGTCCACTCCTTCATTTGTATATTCTACTGCTATAAGTCAATTTTCCCCAATTAGCTAGTGCCATGTGTCAAGTTTACTCAGTTTTTTTCCGCTTTCTTTATTGCTCTTAAATTAACTGGCAGCTCAAAGTTTCATCTAAAGCTATTTTGTGTGCTTTTTCTGCCTTAAAAAATGCTCATCCAAGAATTATTTACTCAGTCCCAAGCTTTAGGAAGTCACCTTGATATGGGAGGAAAAATATCTGTTAGAGTTGCTTTGTGTTAATATGTTAGTGAAGGGAAAGAAATCCCAGATAGAGCTGTGGATGTGACTGGTTTCATCCTTTGAGAAAATACATGTTCTAAATCAGCTCAGTGGTACTTGTGTCACTGAGTTTATTTACTCAGTCCCAAGCTTTAGGAAGTCACCTTGATATGGGAGGAAAAATATCTGTTAGAGTTGCTTTGTTTTAATGTTAGTGAAGGGAAAGAAATCCCAGATAGAGCGTGACTGGTGACTGGTTTCATCCTTTGAGAAAATACATGTTCTAAATGTGGTACTTGTGTCACTGAGTTTCTAATGTTGTTGAAAACTCACCAATATACCATGATCTTTTAAAAACTTAAACTTAAAATTTTGACCCAAGAGTAATGTCCCCCTTTAAAAGAAAAACCTCCAGAATTAAGATTTCAGCTGTTTCATCCTGAGCTAGAGAACTATTTTTCCTAGCTGCTGCCTGTATTGGGCTTCAAACCAAAACTGAATGAATGCAAAGGAGGAAGCCTAATGTACAGCAGTTTAAATATATGGAGGCTTTTGGGCTTTTGGAACATCAAACCCTTCAGAGTACAAAATATTTGCAATTTGGTATTGCAAGCATTTCCCTTCCCACTGGAAGGTTAATTTATCATAGAGGAATACATTGCTCTCAGGCAATATCACAGGCTGGTTGTGTTCTTGCTACCTCAACTTATTCTTATAACCAGAAGAAAATTAGTGTCACCTGTGGTGAGGGTTGTCTTTGAGAGACTGGTCTCATATCATACTCCTATTTAAGGGAATCAGTTCAGAAGTTGAGGGTAGGGCTAAGGATCGCAGTGGTATTTTTTGCCTTTTAATCACAGCCTTTTCAAGGTAATCCATATTTTAGCAGTAGTCCATAATGTTATCTTCATTTGTAACCTGTTGCCATATTTATTCCATAGAACTTTGCACATAGCCTATGACCATGGAGGCTTACTCACTGCAACTCCTCCCAGCACAGTTTCCAGCAATACCTCCCAGCCATTTGCAGCTTGTTTAGCATGCAAAACCCCACACTGGGGTTTACTCTGGGTTGAGTAACGATGTTCTTATTACACCCACTCACTATCCTTAATATTGGGTAACAGGAAACCAGGGGATGAAACAAGCTATTACTTTTGGTTTCTATGGTCCTGAATCTGTAAGCTCTAGTTCTATGGGGGTATCTGCTCTTTGACAACACTTCCCATATTGTGTTTCAGCCAAGAAGATCGATGTACCTTAGTTAAAGTGAGTCATTCACTGAACCTAGGCCAAAC
Organism: Aptenodytes forsteri; assembly: GCF_000699145.1. NCBI lineage: Eukaryota > Metazoa > Chordata > Aves > Sphenisciformes > Spheniscidae > Aptenodytes > Aptenodytes forsteri. The sequence continues at coordinate 11,546,425 of NW_008796165.1, read as the reverse complement.
TTTGAAGCAAATCTGGGCCAGTTTACAGCCTCAGGAGGAAACCTGGTTTTTGCATGAATTAGATGTGAAAATAAGCAGAGCCTGACTGACATCTTCCCTGAATTCCAACTGTAAGGGTAAAAACCCAGAGGGCATGAGCTTCAGGCATGACAAAAATGAGGAGGGGAAAATCAGGCTTCCTGTCTCCCCTCCAAGAGCCAGAGAGACACGTTACTCAGAACTTAGGGTAAATTGTTGATTATTTATACACTAATTAAGTAATGTTTATAGAATGTCTTACATATGTAAATTGCTGTAAATATGCTTACATTTTTCCTGCAGTCTCCAATTAAACGAACTTTCATTTTAGAGCAAAACAATTCCATACCAACTTGTTACACCAGTTCTTTAGCCAGGCAGCTTTTTAGCTAATGGTTCCAGCTCAGACTGCACTATTGCATTTCTCTGAGGAAATTTCTGTGCTGGTTTGTAGTTGTTTTAATTCCATCACAGATCACATTCTGTTTAATGATAATTTGATTTTGCATTGCAAGACCCAGATGTACATTAGGAGGGCACAACCTTTCCATTTATCTCTTAAAGTAACTATTTTTTCCCCAAGTTCCATCAGGTTAAAACAGTTAGCAATTTTTCTCCTTGAAGTCTCCCTTCAGCTTGGCCAAGATATATAATAGATCAGTGTAGCTACAAATGCATTACAACATTAGTCATCAATTAGTTTTAAACCATCGCTGTAATATATCATTTATCTAGCTTGCTGTAGCACTATTGTGAACATTTAATTTTTTAAAGGCATCTTGATTTTTTAACCTGACGGCTGCATCCCCTTTTGTCTCCTATACAGACATCTCCTTAAGGAACAATAAAAATTAGATTTGTTTGACCTGCACTCAGGGTTCGTTTAAGCGAGATGGATTTTAATTGCTCTGCCTAGTCTACCAGACAGCTTTTATGTAATATTCCAGACATTTACGCACTGTCTTTTGCCTTGCTGTAAGCAGGTGTGTGTGCCCACAAATGCCTGTAAAGCAGCTCTTACAATTCATTTCACATCTCTGACAATCCTCTGGGAAATTGCTTACTCTGAGATATCATTGGCATCAAATTAAGGGCTCCAGTCATTGCCACTTCTTTCATCCTAATACCATTTTCTTTTGTCTTTAAGATTCAACTTTTTGAGTCGGTAATTCTAAAAGGACTTTGCTGAGGACTGTGTTCCTTGTGCTTGCATTGTCATCATACAATGCAGATGACTCACCTCTGCATCTCCGGATAGTGAGAATGTGTACAGAGCCTCACCTGTCTCTCCCAAAATCCACATTGTCCTTCTACCATTTGCAATACCTTTGACTTAGATTTATGATTTGAGAAGGTTTGGAGTATAAGACAACTAAGACTGAGAGAAGCATGTCTATGCCACAGACGTTCACTATCTTGAAGTATCTCTAACTTCAATTAGTAAGTCATGCGAGCAAGTTATCACAGCATTGACTCAGAGCCCAAAACACCCTGACTTCTCTGCCAGCTTAGAGTAGAGGCAAAATGAGCTCACATTTGCCCACGATGAACCTTATTTGCTCCAGCTGCTCCAGCAGGGAGAGGAGAACCTCATGCGGAGAGTTCTCTCCCTGCTGACTCTCCTCTTCCACGGGTGATACAATCTGAAGACGAGGTCCTCTATTTTTCCTGTTCTTCCCATTCCTAAAAAGGAAGATTTGGCTGTCCTGTGAGTTACCAAATCAGCACAAAAAAATGGGCCTCCTAAGCAGTTATTTGTGCCTACAGCTGGTTCTGGTCTACGCTCTGTTGGACACACACATGTACTTAATTCCCGTTTGTGCTGGATGCCTATTAAAAGAACAAATCTGCAAGTGAGGAGGGTCTCTTCTACCATGTCAATGGAAGTGAAATACGTAAATCTCCTGCATGCTGAGGGCAAATGTATGCTTAAAATGCTTGGGAGAACAGCTGTGAAAAAGAATAAGCGGTTTGTATTATGCTGCAAAGTGTCACTGATCCAACATGCTAAGCTGATCCTCATGTAGTACATTGTGCTTGCTCCATGCTTGCATTATACTGCCTACTGCTTCTATGTGTGGGTAATTCAAAATGCACGGCATTTCAGACAGCATAGAAAAAGGGACAAACCTGGCTTCTTCTGTATAACCAGCATGGTTCACAGCAGCAAGGGACCACTGGATTGGAAAGAACAATTCCAGTTAGGGGCCCCGTGCAGTGAGTGGAGGTGGAGATCATGGTGAGCCACGGAGAGAGCTGTGGAGGAGCAGGGGGAACTGCCTGTCTTTCCTAGTCTGGGAAGCCATAAGAGGGATTGGAATAATCTTCCTCGGTGCCACTGTTTTTCTCCCCTTTTATCGGCCAGTGGTGAATCCCAGTCACCTGGGAGACATCCTGGAGTGAGACTGGTATATGATGATAGGGGAATCACAAAACATTTAAATAATATTAAGGGTTCTGTAGGAGACTGTGGAAGGAAGTCCCATTTCCTTTCCTTAAAACTGAACAGAATTGCACACTTGACCAAAACCCACAGTACATCTTCAAAGTGCAAAGTACAGCTGCAGAGCTCAAGGCATTCATCTCCCACCCGCCCTGTCTGAGCCAGCACCCGAGCCCAATGATAAACTGCACATATGATTTCCCTCTGGACAAGAGAGAGAAGCAGCAGAACATCTTAGATGTTAATTATGGCATCAATGGAAGAAATTCGGATGCTACACTGAGAGAAGCCTTAGAAGACTTTACATGATATAGAAACTATGAATACACCAGTGACATCAGGAAAGAGATGGGAGGTCCAATGCACGCGCTTTGCATATGGACACATAATTCTTAATTTCATATTCTGTTTTTTTTTCTAGGGCTTATATATCCATCAATAACACACACCAATATTTTTAGTTCCCTGACAGAAGCACTGAAAATCAGAACCCATTTATTTAGTACCAAACAAAATCAGAAATAAGAGTGGGCTTCAACACTGGAATACAAATTTCTAAACCTCTGAGGACCAGATGTAGCAAAGCTGGAACACTCGACAGCTGTAATGTGCACCGAGAAGTCACATTTGTTCATGAAAAGTCACATTACTTATATTAATTGGATGTGTCCAGCTCATCCTGAGTCCACTTAAGTCTTGGCAAACCTCTAGCTCCAAGGCATAACAAAAATATTAATATAGATATGCCTTTATATTACGCCATTTACATAACGACTCCCACCTTTGCAACCTAATACTTACTCTTTGGAACACAGAGAACTATTGACTCATATCTGGACTGGGATGCCAAAACCTCTTAAATTTAGAGATGTTTGGAACAAGAGAGTTTGGTTCAGGCCCATCCACAACAGCAAATTAAACACAAGTCATCATCTGTTCGAGCGACATTTTCAGCATGTCCAGAGCCTAGCGTGAGCTGACATTCTTTCTCCCAGTAAGATTTACAAAATTTGCGCATTGAAAAGTATTGAGGTAAACCACGGTCTGAGGGCCAAGTGCATAAATTAGACCAGTCCCCTCCCTTCAGTAAATTACATGTATACACGCTGTAGGTTGGCTAACTATGCTTTTGGCAACTTGAACAAGTCTGTGTGAGTGCGTGTTAACAGAAGGGGAGTTTGTGTCATACTCATGCATTTACATTTTCTTTTCTAAGACTTTGGTGCAAGGAATACGTTGTACATCATCTTTTCCCTCCATTCACATCAGATACTAGATTAAACAGACAGAAAAAAAAATGTAATATTAAAAGAGTTGGCACATACTGCACTTTCTCAGCAGAAATTGTGTCACTTATACATCAGTTTGGTTTAAATTACGTAGGTCAATTTAAGGTCAGCAAGAAGTGCCAGATTAGCATCCTTAGAGACTGAGGTCCTCTCCTCATTCACAGAACAAGTCCAGATCAAGAAACGTCAATTAAAGCTTCACGCACAATGTTTCTTCCTTAGAAGACAGTTATATTTCCTCAGGCCAACCAAGTGCTCACCTGTTCCTTGAGCCCTCTGCTTATATGGCAAAACAAAATGACCAGTTGGCCTGATGATAAGGGGACTGAGACTATCAAACTGCTTCTTCAAACACTGTCAAGATTTTTGAGCTGCATATTTGCAGGAGTCCATGTACCTGTGAAATAACTGAATCACTGTCTTCCATGTGTCAAAATTATGCCATTTCTGGGCTGTTCCATCTTCCTCCCACAGATCTACCACATTTTAGGTAGAATGCATGGCCTAAAAACCCAAATACATGTTGCAGCTCAGACTGGCTCTTGGTGACTTCTAAAAAAGTAATACAGTGAACACCACTAGGAAACACACACAGTACCCCGAAGGGATGCAGTTTGCATTCTAGGCTTTCAGCCTTCCAAACCGGATTATCTGTGCAAAGCTTTTCTCTATGACCTGAAGAACCCGTAGAATTATTTTTAATTGAAGGCCGAAAGCCTCACGTAACCAGATGACATGAGAACTAGGGCTTTCTGAAAAATGGAAAACACGGGATGATTTTGGACTAAAACACAAAGGAACTGAATATTGTGCATACATCTTCTCCTGAATTTCCAGCAAATTCATCCTCTTGCCAGGCATCTCACTCAGCCCAAGCCCTCCTCTTGCAAAATTCCTTGGTATCCCATCTTCCAGGCTGCCTGATATATCAGTTTCCCCTCAACTTCTTTCCAGAAGGTCTTTCCACAGATCCATGGCATTCCAGCACTGTGGAATTCCTCAGTGTCCCTTTGAGCAACTGAAGGATGTGTTACTTTGCGCAATATGTTCAGGCTCTTCCTACCGTGTCTTCAGCCCCTCCCAATGTCTCCTGTGCAGGGTGAGGGAGACGAACAGCAGAAGCAGTTGCAGGAGTGTCTGGACAGAGGATCAGAGCTCAGTTCCTTCCCTTAAATCCCTTGTGTTCACCTCTTAGCAAGCAGAACTGTTGTTCCAGAAATGAGATCCAGAAATTATTTCATTCCAGAAATTGAAGTTGCAGGAGAGGTTTCCCTCCTTCCAGTTCTTTCTAAAATTATATCCAGGAAAACAAAGTGATTGTTAGGGGCTGAGTTGGCAGGGGGGAGGAAATCCTGCGTGTCTGTCTCCCAGAACATTCTGTCGTCTCCTTTTGGCATTGCATGTTCAGCCCTGGTTTGGAAGTGGCCACTGGATGGGAGGTGGATTTACCTGAAGAGGGAAAGAAAGCGATGACAAATAAAGTGGGCTGCCAGTTTCCTGCAGCACAAGACAGGAGGAGATGGTGCACCACTCGGTGAACCCTCTCTCCGTACTTCTGGAGCATCCAGCCCTGCTACTCTCTGCTGTGCCGGCCCTCCAAGCAGCAGAAGCCAGCCTGCAAGCTGCGCAGGCAAAGGTGGCAGCGCCTTAGGGACGAGTCTGCTGCTTTGGTGTTGATGGAAGACCAGTCCCAGAGCACCAGCACTGCTTACAGCAGCTCCCTCCTTGGCTTTGCCCTCCTGTTTCCTCCTGTTCCTAATCTACAGAAAGAGATCTGCTGCTTCACAGTCCCTTCCCTCCTCTGCAATTAGGACTACACATCATTAACAGACCCCAAAACACAAGCCTGAATGCAATTCCCAGACACATGTCTCTGGAGACTCTTTCCAATGTGCACCACATTTTAAAAGAAATGCTTTCTCTCATGCCGCTCCCTCCTATTCCAAATAACAGAACAGTCTGGTAGCAACTACAGCAAACTCACAGTGGGAAATATAACAGTAGAGAAGTATTCAGTGTTCACAGTAATCATCTCCTTTACTATGATTTAGCAGAAATGTGGCTGGCATGTCCTGAATATAAAAAAAAGGTCTTTTGAGCATAGTGCAGAAACTTCTGCTACAAAGTTATGCAAATTCCAGAGCTTCTGTTTCTGTAAATAAAATTTTTCCAGGGGAAAACATACAGAGGAGACAGTCATGTGCTTTAGCCTGAACAGGAATCAGGAAATTCAGGGTCTAGTCCCAGCTCCACTCGCAGACAGCTACTTTGGCTCACTTGGCTTCAGTTTCCGCTTTCCATGGTAAGACCAAAACAATAATAATAAAAATCACAATGAAAGCAATAGAAAAATATTTGCATAATTATTTAGCATGTGTTTGCATGCTTTGTATGTTAAACAAGGGATTGTTCCTCAACCCACAATCTCAGGACAGATAGGGAAGTAGAAAGCGGGTAGGAGAACGGGAACAAAACCTAATACGTGTAGAAGTAAATTCAATTCCTTAGAAAAACAAGCTGAAATGCATATTTAAGAGAAGCTAAATATGCAAAGACTCAGAGCCTGGTGGAAAAAGTCAGGGAGTTCATACTGGGAACATAGGCTATGACACAGAAGGAAGTATGGAAATAATTGTGGAAGAAGCTGATAAATGGGTGGACTGGGCTGGAAATACTGGTAGAGCTGAAGGCGGTATCATGACAGGTGTACAAACGATGATGATGATGAATACGTTTTCAGTTTGGACAGTGATGAAGCATGAGTCCTGCTGACTAAGGGTGAAACAGCCCAGACAGTGACTGTTAGATTCTGCTGCTCCAGGGCAAGATGCATTGGACTGCATCTAAACCAAGGCAGGACTGCCTATCTGCAGATCTCAGCTCCTTCCAAAGCAGTGCTCAGAGCCAAGCACCCGCCTGAGGAAGATACTGCTCCACAACTCTTTGATATGGCACATTTACCAGCAGGTTCAACCAGTAATTCAGTGAAACATGCATTCAAGTCAATAGGACAAACCCATGTGGGAATAACTGTGAGTCACATCATTGCAGGAGTGGCACCCCTGCACCGAGCCAAGCCCATCCCAGAGCTGTTCCGTTGGCATCCAGTGAGGGTCTGCCACAGATCAAGTTCTCCATCTGAAATATCAAGCCCTGCCTCATCTGGGACAAATTTACTGCTTTGATCTTTAGACCCCACTGTATGTGGACATGCCAGATGAGATTTCTTAAACACTCAGACATCCATGGAGACAGAAATATCAACAGGAATCAATGCAGAGTTATGTCACCTTGGCAAATTCAACTTACTATGTCCCCTTTGTGCTTTGACAACTTTCAGCTGAGGCTGGTTGTATGATTTGTTGAACTAAATTAGGGAAAGGCTGATTCAAGAACAAAAAAATTGAGCTGAAAAGGAACTGGGGTTTTCATACTCAATGAAGTAAAATGATAATCACCTATCAAGAGAAAAATATGTGATAGGTGCCTCTGGCAGTAAAATTCTTAAGAGCATCATGAGCTCCAGGTTACAAGAAAAAAGACAAAGACATAAAGAAGAACAGATTAACCCAACCATGGGAGAACAGCAAGAAAAGCAGCTGGTTCAGATATTCATATTGACAAAACTCTGGCTGGCTACCAAATATACCCTTCCCACGCAGAAATAATTTGGGCTTGAAGGGAGCATAAACATCCCTTACTATTCTATATCATTAATTGTCAATTCTACTTGGTGTCCAAATCCCAGAACATTAACATCTGAATTCAAATATTATGTGGTCCTAATCATCTGAAAGTAACTACACCCTTTGCCCCACAGTACCCTCCTTAGGGTTCATGTGGGGAGAAGCATGACTTGCCATATGGAAAATATCAGTCAAAATAAAATATTTTTATCTTATGTTGAGTCATTCACGGTTTCCCACTGGTGTTTGCCATAAAACCAAGAAAAAGTGAGGTTGTTTAAGCACTGTCTAGTCTCAGGGACTGCAAATGGATGTACATCCAGTTTTACTGCAGTCTGGTGTAGTCTTTCTTGATGCAATAAGCACGTTTAGCCGTCTACAAATTCCATAGATGTTTTTAGTAAAAGTGGGAGGTTGTGCTACCAAAGGAGAACATGAGCCAAAGATCTTCTATTATCCATATCCTGTTAAAGGTCAGACAGAGCTCTTACCTCAGTGCTATAATGTGACCAGAAACTTAATTGAAAATATACGAAAAGGTTATTAATAAAGAGATGAAGCCGTAGTAAATTTAATATAGCTCACAGAAGGACTTTTGCTAGAAATAGAAGGTTAGATAGATAGATAGATAGGCCTTTAATTAAGGTGTATTGCTGGGTTAAGTGTAAATTTTCCAAGCAAGCATGAAGTTGGAAAACTGGTAATTGCTTCCAATTTATATTATAAAAACCAGTCATATTAATTTTACTTCCTATGACAGCCTTACTCAATTCTAAGGTTCATTCACTTAATTGGAAGGGAGAATTCTTTGAGTAAAAACATAAGGAATTGAAGAAAGAGACAGACAGATTGCAAGAATTGAACGAACAGCACTTTAAATGAAATCATTAAAACCCCTCGTCCAAGATTCTCAATAGATTTATGTTTGCTGTCCTCAAGGGATATTTATTATCAAAGCTGAGTAGGAAAAGATTGGAAATTATATCAGAAAAAAGTCTCTAATGGTCTTCTTGAAAATTGAATCTGAAGAACTCCCTGTTTCTATTACTATCGTAATTTTTCCATGTCTCAAAATTAGTGTAGACTAGAAACTCAAATGTTTGTCTCACTGAGACCTCTTGCAACAATGGTATAACTTGGTCAAGTGTAACCAAAAGGCACACATGCATACAAACTAAATTTGCCTCAACTGTACTCTTGTCTTGTTCACAACAGAGAGTTACAGGAGGGAGTATGTTCAAAGAGAGCATTGCTGTAAGTATTCATACAACTCTCTTTGCATAAAGCCGGCTCAGGAAAAAAAGCCTTACTGAAGCGGTGAGTCTTTGTGGGTTTGGGAGTTATCCAGTTAGTGATAAGGAAACAATACGTGGTGGCTTAAGTGGCAAATACCAAGCAGTAATGATAAGAGCTAACATTTAAAAGTAATAGTCCTGGAGAATACAAGTAATTCACAAGACTAAATATCAAAATCACTTGTTGACTACTATTGAATAATAAATCTACATCTCTTCTGCAGGTAAATTGCCTTAAAAAAGAAGATTAAGTTCTGAGGGGGGTTGTTTAGTTTTTCAGTGTGAATATTCACACAGCTTCAGTGATATCTAGATAACTGCCTGCTCTCCGTCCCCTGACAAAGACCAACACAGGACAGCTGTTTCCACATTTACTGTTACTGGATAAGAGATATAATTCTGTAATTATAATCAACCAACATGCACTGAATTTTAATCTCCCAATGCATAAATCAGAATAAGTGCATCACGAATACATTCCTGGCATGGACAAGTGGGTTCTGCTACAGAGAAAGGCATCAGCAGCACTATACCCAAGTCTTTCTGGGATCCATTTAAGCAGCCACTTGAAAAGGATCCATAGCAGAAAGATGACCATAAAAGTGGGGAAAGCTGAGGCAAAGACAATGATAAGTAGCACAGAGCTAAATCTCTCCCTGTCAGAAGTCAAATGATGTTAAAGCAATTACTCTATGGATGGTTGTGGTCTATGTCTCTCGTTTCTGGAGGGAAGTGACATGGGATATTACTCCATCAATGGATATAAAGAGAAGGTTAAAATGTCCTGATGCTAATCGTTCAGCAAATATAAAATAATCATGTTGTGAAAGTATTTAATACTTTCCATTTTCAGTGATGAGCAAGCTTTAACCAATTAAACAGCAAGGTTAGAGTAATTAAAAGCTTGGATGTTAGGTTGCTAATAGGAACAGAATAATAGATTGAATGAATTATCTTTAAACAATTCAAGACTAAAAGAAAACACCAAAACATTCCTATGTTTACATGAAAGGAATGAGATCTCAATACGTCCAGAACATTAAAGCTAGCAACAATAAATTTTTATCTGTCAGCGGGAAGGGAAGATAGAGCTCCAGAAAGCCCAGGGAGGATTAGGGAGAACAGTAGACAATCAACAGTGAAACGGAGACAAAGCTGGGAACATAACTATAAAGTGCTTGAGGAAATCCCTAAATCCTTTGGTATTAAAGCATTCACAATGACTTTTCAATTTTGTGACCAGCCTCACTATTGGGAGAGTTCTGTCATTTATGACAGTGGAAGCAGGATCAGGTCTTAAAGTCAATAAGTTAAAAAAGCTTTAGTGAGGTTTGAAGTTATTTCATGAAATGCACTTACGGTGATTTGCTTAAGAAAGATACAGCTAATAGCTACTAGTAGGCCTTAGTCGTGAATACAGAAACAAGTTAAAGCAAGGTAAGATACAGTGTGAAACCGAAGCATTTCAGCTGCTCGGTAGGAAGTTGTGCAATCAGAGTTCGGTGATACCTTATGACAGCAGCAAGGCTTTCCCCATCCTTTGCTTCTGCCCCTGTGCTACACTTGCCACCCATTCATGTGGCAAGACAACTGTTGTGGAACTACGTGGAGAACTGGATCACTGAAATAACCCAAGTAAAAAAAAAAAATTTAAATAAAAATGAGGGGGTTGTCTGTTTTCTTTAGCCCAGATTATTTCCATGACCTAATTTAAAGCACACCTCCACACACAGTTGCACTGGCACCAAGAGGAGACAGTAACCTGCAGCATGAGGGCAGAAATGAACTTCCAAGAGTAGAAGGAACTTCTTAAAGTGGCTTTATTGCTTTGCTTTTGTTTTCAGTAAATGTAAAATAAGCCGCCTTCAGGAAAAGAGAAGTAAGCTAACTTCCACTTTCCAAGGGTAAAAGTGAGCACCCAGGCAGTTATCACGGACTTGCTGAAAAGCTGTGTGTTCACACCCTACCTTACTCTTCTCACTAACTCTGAGAGGGACAGAGCAAGCACATTAATTTGGCACTACAAATCAGTTCTGATAAACCTCCACATTTGCTAAGAATTAAGCCCTAAAAAGAACTTCTCTGGTATCTGAAATAGAGTAAGATATGAAAGACTGTCAAAAGCTGAAGAAATACAATGGAAACTCCCTTTGCTTTCAGTAACTACAGGGTCTAGGTAAAGCATAAGAAGGAGGGAAAGGGACTGTGTTATTTCAGGGAAAAAATATCCAGGGTTCTTGCCCAGAGGGACAGACCCAGCCATTCTTAACTGGAAGTACCCCCTGTTCCACTCTGTACCAGTTTCTGCTTCTGCCAACAAAATAAGAGTTCTTAAATTACGTCTCTATTGTGCAGTGGTTCTAAAAGGACGCCGCATACGTAGAAAAATGTAGCTGTTAAGATCAGCTTCCTCACTCCCTCTTCTGCATATGACACCTCTTTTACTTAATCCTTTTGCTTGTTCATGTGCTCTGAAACAACCGTGAAGCTTTGCATCCCAATGCTCAGTCAGACACAAGGAGGTACTGCCCACCAATCTGGTCCAGTCAACATCTCTCAACATCCTTCACTCATCCCTTCTCCTGCCACCTCTGTATCTTTGTGCCTTTTCATTTGGATCTTTCTCTTTAATTTTTAAACCTCTACTTTTTGCCATGTGCAAAGTCTTTACTAGTATGGGGTGGCACCTTCTTTAAAGCTGCCCGAAAAGCACCTTTCCTTCATGAAGCAGAAGTCACCCGATTAGCCAATATGCTGCATTCCTTTTTAGAGAGGGATGAACTCATTGCTCTCTAAGTAGTTCCATGAGCACTGGGACAAAAGAAACCTACTTCCCGCTCTGCCTTTACTGTGTGGACTCTGATATAGGGGTTGTGTTTGCATTTCCCTCATAAGAGGTATTAAGAAGACCTCTTAGCCTTTAATTGGCCAGCTATTTGCACAAAATCTATAGGAACTTTATGTATTTGACCTCTACTTCCTAAGCAAATTTGGTTAATATCAGCCAAAACCATCAAGGATTACTAGAAAGGGAGTAACAGACTGCCATATACATACGGGTCGTGAGTCTTGTTTCCTTAGAAAACTTGGCTAAAATAATCCTAGCAGCACTTACCTTTTTTCAAGGACAGTCTTCATGAACAAAGATACAACGTTGAAATATCTTTCTAACCATTCAGGTACCATTCCATGTTATACATTCTTTTTCAAGAAAGCCGAGCATAGTAACTAAAGCAAGATGAAAAGAAAATTTGGCAAAGAACAAAACAGCAACAAGGCACTGTTGCCTAAAATACGGATACAACCCATGAAAAGCTTGGTTCTCCTTCCTGACACATCCTTCTCTTTGAGTGTCCAATGTTGTGGGTTTTCAATAGATTAATTTCTCATTTAAGAAGTTACAGTATATCTCACTTTTTTTTTCCCAATCCTGTTCACAAAACAATTACTTGCCAGGTTTCTTATTCTACTATAGGAAGAAAAAAAGTTTCCAAAATCAGGTATTACTCAACAATAAGCAAATAATGTAGAACATTTTTGCAATATGGTAATAAATTTAAAAATCTGGTCTTTGTTAGGGCCCAGCCCAAAGCCCTGTAATGTCTGTGGAAAGACTTTAGTCAGACTTGATCAGTCCTCATAAATACAGCTGTTAGTTCAGACTGGAATGTTGATAGTGTAAAGTGAAATAACTTGGGGCTTCACTTAGCCTTTTCACAAACAAGCATCAGCAATATCAATGGGAATTACGCATGTGCAAGTGTGGGCAAAATGCAAGTACACTGTCTACATCAAGTCCTCAGCTTATGTAGCAAATGTTATCCCTACAACAACATATCCAGCATACTGTCAGTCCGCCCAACTGATTTTCTTCCCGAATAACAATCTGCAAGCATCAGGATGCCAAACATCACTGAGTGATACAACAGCAGGAATAGGTCCAAAATGCAAGCTGAAATCAGGGCCAGATCCACCCCTTCCCCTTGCTGTCTAGCTCTGTCAATCCATTCTCTTTTCAGATCATGGGATTTATTCCAGAATTACAGAGTTATCAATCATCTTCTGAAAAAAAAAGCAGTAACTTCTACGCTGTCCCCTAAGCCCTTCCATTTTGGTCTGCTTCAGCCCTTACTACCGCAGCTATATTTCACCTCTACTACTCTTTCTCCTAGAATCCAAGGAGGGATAAGTGTGGCCATCAGAAAGAAAGCCTTAAAACAGCCTTAGTCTTCATGGTCCCCAAGCTGTTTTAGGTAAAGAAGATCATGTCCAGCTCTTAAGTATGTGGGTGTGGGGTTATATATATATCATCATAGAATAGTTTGGGTTGGAAGGGACATAATGCTATTTCCTAAACTTTAGCCCTGTTATCATGTCCAGCTCTTAAGTATGTGGGTGTGGGGTTATATATATATCATCATAGAATAGTTTGGGTTGGAAGGGACATAATGCTATTTCCTAAACTTCTAGCCCTGTTAATATTAGAATGATATGAAACTGAACGGCAGGAGTGATTTATACAGTCACCGCCATGCTAAAAGATAACACTATTTAAGTGGTCGTATGCTCTCATGGACAGTACACAGGGCTGGAGTCCAGAAGCCTGAGCTCATCCTGCCACTGACATCCAGTTCAACCTTAGGCAAATTATACAGCTTGATCCTAGACCTATTGAAGTCATTGGCAAAGGTCCATTTGACGTAACAGTACAGGATCAGGTCCTGCATCTCTCCTTTTGTTGCAAGGTGTCTCTAGGGTGAAAGTGTGTGAAGTGTTTCAAAGATTTAAAGTACTATAGTTGTCATCCTGCAATTCTTATTCATGCCTGATAATTTTTACTTGTGGGAGTAGGCCCATTGGCTCCATAGTCGTCATTATTTGTAACATTTCTAGTATTATTCATACCACAGCTAGTTTTCTGGCATATTTTCATTAATTTTAGAAGTGGAACGTTTTTAGCAGCATGCTTTACATATTCAATAGGTGCATGATATAATTAATCAAAGAAATGTCATAAGAAACACAAAGGAAATATACTTATTACATTCAATATTTAATTGCCCACAGTTACTCTCAAGTCAAACCTTCTGCTGTTCAGAGTTGTCACAGATCACTTACATTGTTTTGTGGGGTCTTTTTAGTGAGTCTAAGTCAGGACTTATTTTTCTTAGTTTTAGAGGTTTATTGTACCAAAATGAAAAAGCAAAATGACACCTCAGGTGAGGCGGTAGCATTAGTAGCTTACCCTCAATTCTGCAAACACCTTGTAGGGATTTTTTTTACTCTGTCAAACACAAGTTTGCAAATCTTGGCCCAAATTGCATCTACATGATGGAAATTTCAGCAGCCCTATAATGCTGCTGGGGTTTGTAGATCCTTCTCTAGATCCTCAAAGAGAAGTAAAATAAAGTGGGTCCAAAACACACATATGGGTTTGGCCAAGTTTGCCAAAGTTTAATTTTATGACTGAGTGGCCTGATTCTTTTCCCTTCATTATGCTAATAGTTGGAATTGCTCGTTCTCTCGTCTGTCATCTATTCTGTGGTGGTGTTGTTACAGGATGAAGCAAATGCCTTCCTCTAGGAAAGGGCCTTATAGGGCAGAGATTCCCTGGTGGTCCATAGATTAGATGCCTCCCTTTTTTCACCCCAAAAGGAGTGGTAATGAGCTAAAAGCTGCTACAAGTGCCACCTATAAAGGAAAAGAAAGCTACTAAGACACTTTCAGTACATGGGCATGTCTGGAACAAGGTTAAGTGAAAAATTGCTGGCATCCACAGTATACCTGCAAAGCAGGAGCAGATGCTCCATGTATCTGTCAGTGCCAATATGACTATTTCCAGGACCAGTTATGCCTGGTTGATTATAAACAGTTTAGGCAACTCCCATGATTGTTTTCATACAAGTCAGACTTTGGCCTTACAAACAGTGTTCTCTTTTATTAAATATGGTCCTTTGCACATGGCAATGTATTAGTGCTAGTCTTTATCTTACCTAACTTTAACTGTCTAACATCAACCAGCAATACTAAACTACCCACCCCAGATTCTCTACATATTTTGTAGAGTATTAGGAAGTGGCATTAGGAAGCGACTTCAAAGGGCAATTCATTTCAGCCCAGCAGAAAGAAGACAGACAGGATGAGTCACCATCTCAGAGTATCTACTTGTCCCCATTGACAACAGATCAAGAGTTGGATGACTTGCTTAGACTGAATGCTTAACTTCAGATGGCTTAAGTTAGGTGAAATGAATCCCACTTAGATTTTTATTCAACATCAAATTCTGCTGCTTCCCACAACCTAAATTATTTTAGTCATCAGGTGCCTTACTCATTGCCTTTTGCTGTTTTGTTCAAGGAGCTGATTTATGGAGTAAAAAGCCTTTCCTAGAAATGAAAATGAAAATGCTGCTTGCATTTTTAACTTTGCCTCTGTTAGCCAAGTACTTCCTGCAGTATGGCAAGGTGTGGGTGTGGTGAACTCTTTGTGCGTAATAGATGCCAGTGATGCTGAAGCCAGGGAGTAGGAGATAATTTTCAAAAGCTGCCTGGCAAGCAGTTGGTCAACCGGGTGTCAGAAGAACACAGAAATTGGCTGGCTTGGCAGCCAGCGCTGTGCTGGTTGGTGCACTAGAAATCAGCACTTTCCAGAGAGCACAATGGAAGTAGATAACCCAATCCTATGGAAGCTCAGCAGCAGCTGGGGGTGTCTGATTTCCTCACAGTCCTCTGAAAACCCGAGTGTTGGATTTTAAAGATGCAGCTAATGGATCTCCTGGTGACTCAACATGAGTCAGTCCAATTAAGAACTGAATCAAGCTCTCCAAATATTCCCATGAAGCTCTTCCTCTGAAGACTTCAAAGTGCATTACGAAGATTCAAAGTGCTAACAAGTAGGATAATCCAATGATGATATCAATTCTGGCATGACGCACTTCCCATGTGACCAGGGACAAGTCCATTTAGAGGCACACTTATTACAGACATTTAGAAGCCACACAGAGATTTGGACTGAAATACAATGAAGATTGCATCTTGACAATCTTCTCTGCAGAATTCTATAAACTGGTTGTAAAATTTTATAGAAAGAGCATTCCACTAACTATTGCACTCTGGGGGCTTTCCTATAATAAATACCTGTCCTGCTCCATTTTGGAACATAAACTGAGCTTTACTGCTCAGCCAGATCTATTGTCTGAACCATGTAACCCTAAAAACATGATTTTGCTATCAACCTCCTGTTTGCCTGAGGAGAAAATAAATAAAAGGCAAAGCTGAACAGAACCATGTTACGTATTTGTTTAACACTTCCTTGATGGAGCTAGAAAATACATGCATTAATATCACACAAAGTAGCTGTACAGTTTTTAGGACTAATCTAGTTCCTTCAGAGGACAACGATGAAACCACACACTGGTTTCATTTCGGTGAAAGTGCTGACTGGATTCTCAGAAGTTAATAGTGGGCCAGCCCTACAAAATAACAAATAGTTTTTCGAAAGCAGTGATTGTAGGAGCAGCTGAGCATGTTCAGCAGCATTGCTGCTGCTCTCACAATGAAAATGTTGGGGGCCTAATACTGAACCCACTGAAATCAGCAGGAAAGCTGCTATAAGCACCAACAATCCTTGGACTGAGCCCTTATGCAAGTGCTCTTTGTTGCAAAATATGATAGCGCAAATCAAATTTGAGAAACATTTTATTGGCAGCAGACAGTACGTCTGTCCTATGCATTGCGTTGATAAAGTATATGTCATCACTGCAAACACTTGCACAACATCTAGACAGTATGAGATATGCTTAAACCACCTTAATTGCACAGTGGTATACCAAAAGTTAGCAGCTGAGTTGCAGAGGCACCTCAGTGCAGCAAGAATGGATCAAGATTTTATAGCTCTAGGTACCACGCAAAAACATCCAGATGACCTCAGATAGTCCCTGAAAATCCTGGCCATCCTTGTTCTACCTATGGGTTCCCTGGTTTGAGAGGTGTTCTTCTGTGAACTAGCATTTGGAGCAGAAGACTGCCAGCATTGGCCTTGTTCTCGTGTCCCTATCGCACAACCAAAACCACAGCTGGCACTATCTGCCTTCCTTGCTTACAGCTTTCACAGAGGTTATAACTATACTGTAAACTCAGAAGGACCAGGGTACAGGTTTGATCCATGATCTCCCAAATTGTGTAACCGTTAGGACACTCCCTGGCATGGCACTGGCCTCTCCCAGTTAGCACTTTCCCAGACGATGCCTGGGCACACTTGGGGGACAGCAAAGGCCAAGGACTGTTTCCAGGAGGCAGTCTGGATGAGGCCACCTGTTTGGGATGCAGGAATGGGGGGAAAGAGTTGAATCATGTGGTTATGAGCCATGATACGCTACTTTGTGTTTGGGTTATTTTGTTTTCTAGCCATAGCCAGAGAGACTAGGGAATGAATGGTCACTCTTCCTGAGGCACTGAACTACTCCTCCTGAAAAAAAGTTGCTTACTGAAAATAGCACTTTGGTGAGAACATGCAAAGAGAAAGCTCACTGATTTTGACTAGGTTTGCCCTCTGCTGTGGCTAAGCTGAGGACTGCAGTCTCTCGGGCTGCCAATCAGCTGGATTCAGCAGCAATTCATTCACTAGAAAAAGTAGAAAAAGAAACAGGAAAAAACTATATGAGGTTTCCATGGCTACTGGACTGTATACTTTCTTCTGACCATTATCACAAATTTTGCCATCCAAACAAGCAACAGATGTCAGAAATAATGTTTGGTTTTAGTGAGCATTCATTTCAGATACATCACAGGGAAAAGTACTGCCTTTGAGCCCAAGCAAGTGGCACATTTTCATCTGTGGGCAAAACACAAAGCATAGACATCCAGACTTCTAAACACTGTCCCTAGAGCTCCTCTTCAGTAATATTTCCCAATTATGTTGAACTTCTAATTTCATATTCTTTTGTGATGGTTGTTGAAAATAACAGGTCAAGAGTAACACCACATAAGGTTTTCTGAAGGACTAACATATATTAAAAACTACAGCATTTTGTAGAGAAATGGCACAAATTTTGACTTTAATATTCTAGAACAATGAAGAGAGGACAGAAATAAAAGCCATGTAATCAGTTCCTCCTATCAGTGATGCTGGACTGTAGAGCAGATTATCCTGTATTCATTTATGATATATTCAAGACCAACAGGTGGAAGTACAAGTGGTGTTTCTTCTTCATTCCCCTGTGTGCCAGCTCAGCTTATCACTATTATTCAGATAACATAAAATACAGCTTAAAAGAAAAAACTTTCAAAATTTTCATTAACCACTAACCCTCTACTTGCTTTCCTATTATTCTATTTCATCCTACTTCCCTATTACAGCCCCCACACCCTGGTCCACTTTTTGGAGCAATACCTGGATTCTGCATTTGCTACAGAGCCTTCTTCCCTCACTTCCCTGTTTTAGATGAGTTCATTTCTTTAACATACAGGCAGCCTTTACAAGTTTTAGGACTGAAAGGTTCTATAGAGAATTTCATATCTCTGCCCAAATTTCAAGCACATAGTCTAAGGACTTTGCTAAACCAGAATCTCAGGGCTGTTGATTTACTGTTCTTGTAACTCAGACTTTTTTTGTCAAGGTATAATAGATTAAAAGACCCAGAGAGTTTCCTTAGATGTCTTTGCTGGTTAAACAGTCTGTATGAACCACAAGCTGCTCAATAGTTAATAATAACAAGCTGCTCCCCCCAACACTTGGTTTGAAAGGACTACAAGCTCTGAGTCATTGCACAGTTGATTTGAGCTTAACCCTAATAGCTCTGTTATGTTGTGGCTTATTCTTAAATCTTCTTGGAAGCAGGAGAGTGTCAACAATAAACTTGTAACGTTTAACACTAACACCAGGTAAACTGTTTTATCTCAATTAAAAATATCAGTAGTGTCCTTTCCACTACATCACAGATCTGTAAAGTAATGCTGGAGCAAAAGCATGTGCCTGCTGGTATATGCCTGAAGAGGTTCTGGGAATTAATTCTGCTTTGCAGAACTATTCCAGTTATTCATGTGACTCAGCAGCTGAGACCGGGATCTTCCTGCACTCACACGGTGACGTGCTGATTCAGGCTGGTTCAGCAGCGCGGGATAGGAGAGACACCTTATCAAAAGAAAAGCCCTCCTTGGGGACAGGCTCTCCCAGTAGCTGAAAAGGAAATATCTGTTGCGCTATCTGTGCTAGTCCGGTGGGGCAAGATTAGCAAGTTATTATTAGATCTGGATGATTTTCTTTACTCTGGCTAAGAAGGCAATCATTCTTTTCAACCAATAAAATATTTCTTAGTACTGCTGCTGTGATGTCTGCCCAGATGTGATCTCAGGGCTAAAGGCTAGCACTGTGTCAAAGGAAAACAGCACTCCACACCTCTGCTTTCAGAGTTATACCTAAGAGTATTTCAGCCACACTCAGTATTCAAGTTTTATTTATAAATGTTTTAGAAAGGATTGATACCTGGCTAACCCTTGTTATATGCATGTTGTGGACAGGAACAGTAAATTGTAAGTCATTTATCTGTTCCCCCTAGTCTTATTCAACTTTGTATGTAATGACTGATCAAAACATTCATAATAGATTAACCCTTTATAAACCAATTACAAATAGTATCTTGACCGACAGGGCACTCATCAGCCCCATTATGCACAGCAGATAGGAATTATCTGACTAAATGCAGGCATCTAGGATGGAAACCTGAGCATCTGAGCCAGTCACTCCACACTCTCTCTGTGAGTAACACAGTCAAAGGAGTGAGTTGAGTCCTCCAAAAGTAAACATCTAAAATAGGTCTATCAAATGGTAGCCAAAGCATTTTAAGTGACCTGCCCAGGATCTTACAAAACAGACTTTGGCAGATCAAGAACAAGACACACATCTCCTAATTCCTGTCCTTAGTCTCAGTCCACAAGACCACAGCTGCCCTATAACCACATAATCATAGTTCTGCAATTCTTCAGTGAAGCTGTGAATGCATTTGATCAAGGGTCTTAAATCTGCCAGCTCCAGAAAAACAGACTTCCTTTAATATTACGCACAATCTAGTATTTTTGTAGGAGCAGCCAGTGTAGTCAACGTAATCTCAGCCACCTAAACATTACAGTATACAGAAGTACCTGAAGTGCAGCGGTTACACCTCACACCGAGTACTATGTTTTCACTGTTCATCCTGATACAAGTAGCAATTACAAAGTATTTTTGCAATGTATTGTACCAATTGCAATACCAAAGTATCGCTTCCTCTACCTACTGTTCCTCTGCAGCCTCCTTCTCCTGACTTTACAGTTGGATTTTCTCTTTCAAGAGACATTATTTTCTGTCTGCTCTGCTGCTACTTCTCCCACAACAAATGGCACATTCAAAATATAGGCGAAACAGTATATTTAACCCCTCCAATGGGTAAAAGAATAATGACAGCAGCCCGTGATACATATGTGAATTAAAAAAAGCCATCTGCTGACACAGGCTTTAGTGGGTATCAATGGCTTGAAGCAGAAGGAGATACTGTCTATAAAACTGAAAACAAGGCTGTCCATAATAGAAAGGAAAGGAAAAAAAAATAATCTAAAACTATCTCAGGATGTTCTTCCTTTCCACCCTGAAGATCTGGAAGACTTCTTAATTATTTGTCAGACTACAGCTGTTGATGTAGGTACAGCCTCTCACAACTGCCTCCAGTCCATAAAGCTGTAAAATTCCTACCAAAAAGAGAACTTAAACATTTTTATCTGGCTTGAAAAACTTAAACACCAGGTACTCAGAGGCACAGATCCACATGGTATTTGAGGGTTAAAAAACAGAGGAAAACTGTAGCCTGGGAAAATTAGGGGCTTTCCATTCCTGGTGTAATGAAACAACAGATTTAAAGTTCAGAGTGAGAAAAGTCATTGAAAGGAATTAGATTTCAAGCTTCCTGAGACATACAGGCTTTGTTTTTCAAGGCTATTGATAAATCTATCAGTCTCCTGATTACTGTCCCCCCACCCCCTGAAAAACCCTCTAAAAAAGGAATTTGCTGCCTTAATTGGAAGGAAAAGGGTTTAAAGAATATCCACTGTAAGGTCTCTCTGAAGAAGGAAAGTCCCTGGAGGCAAAACAATAATTGGTTTTGACCTTCTGCAGTTAAGGAGGCGTTGGTAAAGACAAGACTTAAACACAGCCTGACAACTGTGAGTTCCAGTTAAATTCAGAAAGAGACGGAAATTGGATAAGCAAATTCCTTTTTGTTCATGACCCTGGTCCCGCTTTGCTTTCCCCCTGCAGCATGACACATCAGAATCTTTCCTGCGTACCATAAATCATTCGCAAGACAGCAGTAGTCTTTGAATAGCTGTCTTATATTACGTTCATATCTTCCAGACAAGCAGTATTAGCAGTCCCCTGTCTACTCTGGAACAGCAAACACGTTAAGTGCAGTACAAAGGCTAGCTGCAGCAAGGAAGGAAGCAGTGTGATTTCATTGCTGTTTTCAGCACGGTGTAAATTCCCTCTCTCAGAGTTTGGAAGAACTCTTCACATTAGCACTAGTAGCTGCTTGCCAATTTAACAAAATTTGGTTTTGAATGCAGAAACCCACAATCCTCATTCTGTCAGAAGCTGCAGCTGACAAAATGCTTTCCTTTTGAGCTCGTAGAGGACACTCTTTGCCATTCCCCGCCACTGCTCTGGGAAATGTAATGTTTCCTGTGTTACCTTCCGCATGGCAAGTGCTTCTTGTCTCGGTGTCCCTGCAAACTCCTGGCAGCAGCTGGAGGCACCTACACACTTCCCACAGCTTGTGCCTGTCAATACTCATCATCCCCGCTCAGCACAGCCATGCTGGCCAAGTGCCCTTCAGCTTGCCAAGGCCTACTCAGGCTCCCTGTATTATCTGTTACCTGCAAGCTCCACCGCTTTTAGGCAAATCAGAGAACGTGAAACTCATTTTTCCATTTTAAGGACATCTTAAGTTAATAATGCCTCCAAGGCCAGCAGAGCAAAGTTTTCCTTACAATGGCCCTGAATGCAAACTTACAATTGAATGTCGTTATACTTCAAAAAATAAGAGAAAAGAGAAATGGCAAAGACTCACAACACAAAGACCATAGACCAAATAAAAACGCATGAACTAATGATGAATTTTTCCACCTTAAATGGCCAGCCAATTTGAGATGGTCACCACTGAAACCCGACTCATGTAATTTGCAGATATGACTCACAAGAGTTGGAGGCCCAAAAGCAATAAAAGCACAGCTTGGAGAGATATCAAGACTTTGGAGACAAAAATTAGTTATTTTTAGGGTCTGATGAGACAGAGGTGAAAGTGTAAGTAAGTGGTCTACAATAAGGTAAATGTGATGTCCAGGTATTTTTGCAAAGTTGAAATGGTTTCACTTTCTCCTGGAAAGGAGCTGAAAGCTGGGAATGGCTTCATACGGATAGAGTTACCATGAGTTACGAGCAGTAGGACTGTCCCCGAATGCCAGCTCCACATGCTTTGACCTTTTCCCAAGTTTTGGGAAAACTTGCTTCTTACACGTGCCTCCTTCAGCTGAACCTAACCCCTGTTACCATTAGCCATGGGTCTTCCAGCCTTTCAGGTGTCATGACAGCTGACTCCTGTTGAGTCTATGGAAAGGACTCAGTCCCAGAAGCGCTCCCTTGCTCTTTTAGGCCAGAAGTGCCCAAAGAGTCAATGTGACATTCAGAGTCTGACAGCAAAGCAGAATATCCTGACAGTATCCAAGCCATGCTGCAGCTGCTGCAAGTCAGCAATGCTCAGACTCTGACCTGGCACCTTACGTGCTCTCTGAAACCAGGGCATTCAGCCCAAGCCTAGTCCCAGCAAGTAGCAACCAACCAGTACACAAAGTGCAACTGCAACTGATCTTTGGAAGGACCAGATTTGGAACACATTTCAGAATTACAGATCTCTACCATTTGCGTCCTCCAAGTCTCTGCTACCAAGATGCTTCCCAACCATGAGTCCTACCCTGTCTCATTCCGATTTAAAAATATTTGGTTAATTCACTTTGATTTGGGGAATTCTAGCAACTGACTTTCCTTCTTGCTCTGAATTTCATTCCACGGACTTAGACTTCTACGATGCACTGCTTCCAGTTTTTCTCTCCAGCCCTTAGGAAGTATTACGGACTATGACCAGGAGGCACAAATTAGGAGGAGAATGAATCCTTGCCTATAATAATGTTCAAGCTGTATGTAGGCAATGGGAATTAATAAAACTGGAACAGGCTTAGCACTGGCACTTTATGTAGGACAATACGTACCTCCTGAGCTGGGTCATGTACCTAGCACGTCCTTGCTGAAGTGCCAACTTTGCAGAGGAATGCTGACACTTACAGGGGTGCTGCTATGCACTATAGTAGTACAGAGGCTTCTGCAAAGAGCCAGCAAGGCAAGTTAGCTGGGAGCATATAAAAAATCTATAAATAACATTCTATAAACAAGGTTCCATAGAAGACCTAAAAATACCAAGAGGGCAGTTTGTCAGTTGATGGGGTTTTTTTAAGTTATTTTATTTATTTATGAACTTCTACTGAATGGGAATGAAGCTTTAGAGCCAGATAAGAAAAAAGAAAAACCTAACATTCAAATTGCACGATGCTGTGTGCCTTTAACGCCCCTAGAAATCAAAGATGCTGAGTTCCCATTACAGTGGCACAACCTAGCCTAAAACCATGGTCCTAAACCATTGTTGTCTGTTTACAGTTGTCATTCGACACTTGCTCAGTGTTCAGAAAAGATGATCCTTGCTCCCAAGAAGTCTCAGTTTAAGTAGCAAGGAATTCTTGCAACTTTTTTTGTTTCTGCTTCTTGTTTTTAATTTTCATGTTTTAACTTTTTGTAGCACTTAATAGTGAAACAACAGGTGTCAGCCATTAATCTCAAAATAGTTCGAAACCCCCCCCCCCCCAGTTTTCAGAAGACAAACCAGAGTCTTAGCACACTGAAGCAATTTACTCGAGCTGTCTGGGCAACTCAGTAGCAGAAAGAGCCCAGTCTCTGCTGCTGACATGAGCAAGGCCATGGTGACTCCTCCATCTTCTATTTTCAACACTATGAGTTGCAAGGGGAGCCCATGCTGGCAGTGGTGACATTAGGGCAGGAAATGAGCCAAAACAAGTGTTTTGAGTGTTACTTCCTAACACAGGAGCAGGGTATAGTTTTCTATCACGATCCTTTAGCTCTCCCCATTAAGTGCTGTAGTGGTTTCTGTTAAGAGGAGGTCAGATGAGGACCCGAGACAGACAATTTTCACATACTGTTCCAGCGTAAGGCTGCAGGAGAGAGCCCGGCAGAGACTTGCCTTCTGCATGGCACCTCAAGTTTGAGATCTCCTCAATTATCCATACGCAGCTGTTCTGGGAAAACACGCCATGCTGCTGGGGTGCGAGCATGTCTGCAGAGTCACACCGTGGCACAGAGGCAGGAGGGCACTTTGCCCTGCATATCCTTTTAGGTCACCACATTTGTTTTCAAAGTCTCTTGAATCCCTCAAATGTACATTTTAAAGATCATCAAGGCAGAAGCTGCCGTGCTTTCAGTGACACCTCTGTCAAATTATGCTCTCCTCTAAGAGGGGGGCAACCTAGCTTTCCCCTGTCCAGACATCCATGCTATGAGAATGACACACCGCCAGTCACACTGTTCACACCAACTGTGGCAGTAAACTTTATTTCAACTTTGACATTTAGTTCCTGTACAGTGACTCATGACCGCCTATGATGCTCCGTTTAGGGATGCAAGACTCAAAAGCCAATGCAGAAAAAAAATCAGCAAGTTACAGAAATCAGAAAGAAGCATTTGCTGAAATGAGGCACCTCATCATTTTTATATACTGCAGGGAGGAAACAATAGATGAGGACAAGTTCCAGTTGCTATGTCTTTTTGCAGAGAGAAGCTGGCAATTTATATTTAAAGTACACTTTACTAAGTGTACTTTTACCTAGTGTACTTTTTAAAAACAGTCTACCAGTCAATGGTGTCACCAAAACCATTTAGCTTAACGAAACCATCAGGTCTTCCAAATTCCAGAGTTTTAGAAAAAAATGGGACCACAAATTTGTTTTAGAGTGCATTGAATAAAACTATAAGGAATACCACATGCATTCCTTATCTTGTTCAGCCTATTTATAATCCTTGACTGACTTACAGCTCCTAAGAGAAACTTGAGCAATGAATGACAATTTGTGGCCCTTCTGACCAGGTCTGAGGTTTCTTGGGGGAGGTGGTAGGTGACAGCAGCAAACATGTTCTGTTTCTGAAGGAACAGTGAAACACGTGGGTACGGGGCTCTGTCGTCGTCCTGAGGAATCCACCATGGTGAAGCCAGGACATCAACCACAGCTGACCCAGACACAACTGAGTCCCCTCTGCCTGCCCCTTCTAAATTTACTAGCTATGTTCTGGATCTATTTATGTAGCTGGTGCTGAGAGAGCACTAGGAAAAAATAATAATTCTTAAAATCCTAAATTAACTTTCTATATGTGGGTGTCTAGAATTACTTCACAGATACCAATTAGGACAAACATGGTAGTATATAAGAAGTTAACAATTTTGTTTTTGTAGGTATTAGAGATTGTTTTCTTAGACTGAGTGAAGACATTCTGAAGACAAAGTAACACACAATTTAGCAATTAGCATTTACTTAAAATCTACATTATGTACAAACACATCTTACAAGGACGTGCTGTCACTTTCTCAGACTGAAAAGATGCTCCTTTGAAACCTTTAATTTCACAAGGAACACTTCCTCGTACCTTCAATGTATATATGAAACCATGAAACCTACTTTACAGATGGAGCTGAGCTCTGAGGTCAAAGACAGCTCACAGATTCTCAAAGCAGTAGCTAGTGTCAGCTAGAAGAGCTCTTGATTACTGCTGAGCTACGATGACTTCACCAGCTGAAGAACAGCCCAGAGTGCCCAAGTTTGCCTTAAGTTTCCACCTATAGGCATAAAATGCATTACCAAACTCCTGTAGCAGAAAATCTGTAAACAGCTAAATGAGGGCATATACGTATCTGCTGACTGGAAAATGTCCAAGTTTACCTACTCAGAAACCCAACTCCTTTCCCTCATCTTGCATCACAGAATTATTTATTTGCCTAAAGGCAGTTTGAGGCAATTAGTATATTCAAAGGTTGGTATTAAGACTGCTATTGATAGTGGCGTGGGGAAGAAAATTGCAGTGAACGTCAGTAATCTGAGCATTTTTGGACTAGAACAGTGTTCAGATTAATGAACATGGATGCTACTTCAAGGTTATGTTTGCTAATATTAGTATATAGTCAGACTTACCAGAGTGCTGCTTTTTTTTTCCCCCCCCTATTTTTCCTTAAAGCCAAAGTTTTGACTTAAGACAAAATGTAGCCGTGGCAGCAGAAGTGGCAGAGGGGATAACACATTACCAATCAGCTGACCAAGTTATTTGGATTAGCAGCTTTTGGAAGAAAGAGGTTTCAGTATATTTAACTAACTTGTCTTAGATTTCTTGATCTTGTTTCAAACCACTCAACCCGTAAAGTCTTTCATGAGTCAATGTTTCTAACCCAAACTTGCAGGAGAACTTTTGAATGCACCTAAGTAGTTTAGGATCTTGCTAGTTTGGGGATGAACTTACTTATACTCCTGAAAGTTGTAAAAAAAATAATTTTAAAAATTACTCTCCAGAACCTGAGTGCTTGTCAACAGGTGTAGCTAATCATAACTTATTGTTTCACCTGAGTATTTACCAAGGTAAGAGAAACAATTATATTGCTTCTTCCTATTTCCAGCTGAAGTGTTATCATTTTTTGCTTCCCTCCAACTTGAAAATAATTTTCCAAACTCTAAAAAGCCTCAATTTTTGTGTTTTATATAAGCAGTTTGGAAAGGTCAGGCCTAAGCATTTGATATAAGGAACAAACCCAAGTTATTAGACACCATTGGAAGACTAGACGCTAAAATGTGCTTGAGCAAGCTGTTCAAGTGATGCTTATCCAAAGTCATGCCTTCTGTGCCTCAGTCAGACCACCATGGCAGAGATTATGTCAGTGCTTCCACTGTAAACTTGAAATAGAGTTTATAAGTGAACCTGAAAGCCAAGCAGAAGCTTTGATAAGAGCGTATCCATTTCAGTGCAGAGCTGTACCAGAAGCAGCTCGCTCAGTTTTAGCACATACAAGGAGTTGGAAATACAAAATTAGTGATTCAAGCTGGATTTTTTGCACTTGTATGAAGAAGCCTGGGAGAAATGGCAAATGGTAGGAAGGTCCTGTACACCAGCTACTGGAGTCCTGTGCTCACATAACCAGCCCTCAGGAGCGTTAACCTGGCATGTGAGTGAACACACTGTGGTCAGGATTTACAGTGGTAAGGAAAGGGGCAAGAAAATCATGGACGTTGGCTCTCTTTCTTCCACCTCCCCTCCCCAGGTCCTGCCTATAGCTCCCTGTTGTTCACCCTGACAAGCCTGAGACCTGTGGTGCAGGAGGATGGGACAGTAATTCCCCTTACGTGTTTTTTTGTTCCTGAGGGATGAAGTGCTGAAACAGAAACATCTTGGCCATGCTTAAACTCCCTTGCTTGAACACAGGCTTGAGCTTCACACAGCCAAGTGGCTGGACCTCATTGCACGTGGACTTCAGGACAGAGCAGGTGTGGGAGCCAAGTCTCCACTTCTATTAAGTTTCTCTGCCTGGAGGCCAGCTGGCAGAGAAGAGGCAGAAGAGCAGTCTCATGAATTCTTCCATTTGGCACAGCTTTTGGAGAAGCCTCAGGCACTTGGTATCACACAAATATTGTAGAGAACCCTGACCTTGCTACAAAACATCTATTTAACAAACCACCACCAATGTATTTCCAGAAGGAATTATATCATGAAGATATTTTGCTTTTATTTATAGTAAAGCCATTAAAGAGTCACAATGTGCCAACAGTACCACTCCGGTACACAAGCTATCACAAGAGCTTTCTTTTCTAAGTGGGAGGAAAAAACAACTCTGCCACAGCTTTGGGTGGTATTTGCAGTCCTGACGGTGACCAACATACTTAGCTAACATACACTACTCTTTACACAGATTACATCACACAATCTGCATGTTGCTTATTTGCTACCTAACCCTAGTCATTAAATAAATATTAATCTGATAGGTAGGCATCTTAACCAGGCATGCAAAAGTAACACAAGATGAAAAGAAACAACTTGTGTATTACACACACATAAGTAGGTAACAGAAATGCAAAGGGACTGTTGGGTACAGCAGTCTGCTATCATTAGAGTAAGTAAAGGTACATCTTGAACACAAAAGAAAACATCTCACTGAATAGTTCACCAATTTAATAGATGGCTTTTTTGTTTGCAGGTAGACATTTATAATTTGTGAAACTTGAAGTCATTGAGGTTACTTGATCAATAAATAGGAATTGCTCGACAGATGCTGGGGTAAGGGAGGAGGGGTAGAATGCTTTCTATTGCAATCTCTATAGGTTTTCATAGTTTACCTTACTGTCCAGGTGCCCTCTGTTAGTCCCTTAAAAATAATCTCTTACATTTTTCACATAAGATCCTTTCCCCATATAACTTCATCTTATTACATTTTATAGAAATGCAGCCACCTCCCCAAATTCAGATGATGAGTCTTCAGATTCTTCAACAACACATTAAGTATGGTACAGATGCTCTGATCTGGGGTCAATTTCAATCCTTAAAAAACAAATTACTCATAGTACGTGTTCAGCTCATTATCCATGTGGGAGTAAGGGAGTGAGAAGTATTACTGTTTACCCACCTAACCACTCTGAAACTAGCAGATTTCCCTCACGCTGCTGTACTACTATTCTTCCATCATGACTCCAAGAATATAACTTGCAAATAATAGTCTATGACCAACTCTGCTAAGAGTTAACCTTCACAGTTAAATAGACCAGTGGCTATATATGTATGTACAACAAGGCACGCATATGTATGCAAGCCCAAGCCCTGCATATGTGTGCAAGGCCAAGCCCTGAATTTGGAATTCTAAATTTGAATCAGATTGCATTAAATTCTCACCTTTCTGACTTCAAACTCAGGATTTCACCCCGGGTACTGAAAAACTCTTTATTCTGCTAGTCCCGCCCCCCTGAACTGTCCATTTTTTGCAAAAAAGTCCATTAAAAACTGCTATAAAGCCAAAGGGGCACTGAAACATATCGTTACCTTCAATCAGTCCAAATAAGAAAGACCCAGAGATCCTGATCTTCTATTGCAGAGAGGCAACATTAGGGAAACATCTGGAAAGAGCACCACATTTTTGGTTGGATGACTCTAGAAGAAATAGGTGAAAGGAAGCAATGGCAGCCTGCTCTGTGATGTTGAGATGACTCTGATACAACATGCAGTCGTGAGAGTACTCTGGAACGGACCTTAGTTCTGCCTGATAAGACTAGCAATGCATAACAAAAGGTATTTTAAAGACCAAGTTGCTGGAAGTGAATAGCATGCAGCTATCACAACCTAAGTCTTCAAGGTGTTTAGCAGATTTTTCAGAGAACCTAAGTCATCTCTGAATCACTGGGAGATTCACCATCTAAAATCCCCTAGGGCATTCTGGAGGATGAGCCCTTCAATACTACACATTTGACAGGAGTTTCGGCATTAAAAAACAAATATTGTCCCTATTTTACATCCCAAAATTTCACTTGAGTTTAAAATTTTCCTCTAACCCATCCCCCACTATTTTCAAATTAAAATGGTCTTACTTTTATCCAAAACTAATTGATCTACTAAACAATTTACTAAAAACTAGACCTAGTATGATCACAGAAGTAAGCAGTTTCACACCAGGAAGGACTCTCTCCTCCTGTTTGATAGTGGGTGCATCTAACCTTCTGTCACCAACATTTCCATGGCAGGTGACAACTACCAAGTCCTGGCCTCCCATTGAGTATTAAACCACTGACCACATCAGGATGCCTGCCACTGACTGCAGCTGGACCAGAAGCTTGTGGACAAGCCCAGCAATCATCCATATGCATGTTTGCATTTTAGTCTTGCTGCAGACACTGGTAACAACGCGGTATCCCACTCTGCAGACTCTGTACCATGAACACCTCCATGGTGAACACCTCTGTCACCACACAGAGAGGCTTTGTAAAGCGGGAGGAAAATGGCCTGCTGTGGATACTGCAGACCTTTGTCCAGGTCTGGCTTTTAAAGCAGGAACAGCAGCATTTCCCATTTAGTGTATGATGCCACTCTCCTTCCCACAGGCAAGCATGGAATTTGTGGACATGGTGGGAGATGAACGTTAATCTCAGTGCAGCGTCTCTCATCTTACTGCCTTTTAAAACCTAGATGAAGACTGTGATGTTACTGTTCTCCTGCCTTTAAACAAGCCCTTTCATTTTGGTGCCTTGTGCAGGGCTTTTTGTTTTGCCTTTGGCTTCCTTTCGACTTTGATTCTTTTGTGAGAGTTTTTATCCCCCTTCTAGATGTCCCACCCACTCAGCATCACTTGAAATGAAAAGATTAGATGTCAACTAGTCTCCAAGTACAGAATAGAAGAGAACAACAAATTCTACCAAGGGTCTCTCTCAGACTGTAAAAATAAAAGATGAGTTTGTATTGGCAAAGGCCTCTCTTGATCTGTTAATATCAAGGAAGACAAAATTATCTGTGTTCTTTGTGAAGCAGCAGTTGTTTTAGTGGGGAAGGAAGCCAAGACAGCTGTTAGATAGTTCAGTACAAAATACTGACAGTGACATACCAACAACAACACCAGCAGTGAGGGACTCAGCCAAACCGCCAAAACACCAAATATTATTAATGCTGCTGCTTTTAAAAAGTTTGACAAACTGCAATAATTTAAAATTTTCAGAGTGAAAGGTGATTCTTTAGTTCATCTTGGCCTACTGTGCTTAAAGGATACTGCAGAAAGGGCAGCAAAATCTCTCAGATACAAAAGACACTGTTGAGAACAAGGAAGCAGGTCTTGGTCAGCACTCAAGATTTAAGTGGGGAAGGAGCCGTCCATGTTTAGTTTGGATGCAGGACTTCACTCCTTTGAGGAAGGAGAGGCCGTGAGATTTCAACAGCTTTTGAGGAGTCCTCAGCTTAAGCTACTTGAACAAATGGCTTTGTCGACATGACCTGCAGCATACCCAACCCCATGACAAAGGATTATGAAATCATTTTTTCCACTTCCTTCAGGCAGGATGAAAGACGGCGTGCACTGCGGTCGGGAGCAAACCGGAGGTTCCTGACTGGGACCTTGCTCTCACCCTGTCATCTTGCTCTGGTGACTTGACCTCTCCTGCACATCATTTTCTCCATTTGTTCTAACTTCCCAGTAAGGGTTTATTTGCAGATCTTCAAGACTGTCAGATAGAGCTAATATCTAAATAAAAGGGATTTAACTCTGCTTTCAGTCACCCTTCTCATACACACCACCAGGAGTAAATAGTGTTGCACCCATACAGCTGCAGATAAGTCGCATATTAGGCTCAGCAACAGAGATGGTAGGGAGCAAAATTTGGCCCATCAGCATGAGCTCCAGCCACCAGTGCAATGCAAGCTGTGGAAGACTGCAATAAACTTGCACTCTGGCCTTGTTTGGAAGGTTTCATGTCCAATTTCTCCCCTTCCAGGCCCCCTATATCCTCTAGAAAAGCTTTCTTTTACTTAACTACACCCTTCTATATGGCATTACTTTTCTCTCCAGCTGCACCTTCAAAGCTTTGCTAACTTCAATTACCATCTAAAATGCATTTATGGAAAAAAAGTCATTTTCTTTGAGTGCAGAATTACGTGTTGGCTGTTTTCTTATAGATTTGGATCATAAAAGAACTTAGAGAAAAAAAATACAAACTTACAGCCCAGCTTGGCTGTAAGTAACAGCCTTTGTCCTGCATCAACGGATGTAGTAGAGAACAGAGCGTGATACATTTTTATAATAAGGAACAAGACCCCACAGCTCTGATGGAAATCAAAGTCCTCCACCCCACCAGCAGAAAGCTCCCATTGATGCTATGGGCCTGTTCGAAAATGGAGCTCAGCCCTAGATCTCCCAAAACACTCATTGCTTATACTTGTGGAGAAATTATAATGAACACCCTTTTCACAGCATCAGTGACTCCTGCAACCTTTTTCCCCCTCTCTCTTTTTATAAGGGATGCATCACATCCTAAATTCTGTAACAGATGTTCTTTACAAGGCAAGAATAATTTACAATGAGTGTTTTGTGGATAGGGAACTCATACTTTTCAAAACCCTGGTTTTGCATGTGTATACAGCTTGCCTGCAGCATGCACAGTCAAACTCAGTGGAAAGTTCCTGAGATCCTCTAACCTGGGAGTGGGAACTTTCCCAAGACAGAAGTGGATTTGACAAGCCAGCAAGTAAAGAGAGATAATTCTTAGAATCTGAAAGTTGGTAGAAATACTTAAATACCCACAGTAAAATTCACTTTCAGTGTGTTATTTCATATTTCAGTTTTATGCTGTGATTCAGCAAGATTTTTACTCAGGAAGCAGATCCTTTTTACTCACCAGATTGAAGATAACCTTGCCAAATGGGAACTTTTAAGAAGCTGCCCACTGAATTCACAGGAGATGAAAGTAAAGTTGCAGTTCTAACAGCAACATCACCTGACAAAGTCTTTGGCATTTTATCCCTAAAAAACTTTTCTGCAACTTCTCTTAGTATTTTCAACAGCTGGATATTATACTGTATTCATAGGCAGGTCCAAATATAAATAGTAGTTTCTCTACTGACCCACATACTTGGCCTATATTCAGAGTCTTTTAAGACGTTTCCATTAGCCACAGAACAACGTCAGGTATTTCTCCAGTGTAATCTTATTTATGAGGTCCTGTTTCCCAGAACAAAACAGGACTAGATCAACTGGAGTCAGGCTCTTTGCTCACAGTTGAAAGCCTGTTTCCCTCCGATCCTCTGCGGACACATACCTTTATCCTCAGTATCTTTCATGGCCGCATTTTCAGTTCTTATTTCCAGTCCTTATTGTCTGTCTGCCTCCTCTCTGGCTACTCCCCAGTGCTTCTGCTCCCAGGGGCACACAGCTTCCCTGAACAATCCCCTCTGCCCACACAGCTGAATTTCATCCTAGCTGGCAAATGATTGTTTCTTTGGGGGTAATGGCTCCTTTTTTACCTTTTTCCAAAAATAACTTGACTGCTTTTTACATCTATTCTGAATGAAGAAAAGTTGTCAACACCTCTGGATTCAATGTTATATGAAGGAAAGAAGACTGAAAAAGATGAAAAGCCATAGCTGATGGGGGAAAACGGGAAAATAAAAATCAAGGAAGGAAGCTAGTAGAAGTTGAGGCACATGGCTCCACAATTACTATTTTTTAATATTTTATAACTTCATTTACTGTACTCTTGACTCATCTGGTCTGTGAAATCTCCAGTCCAGAGAAATCAGAGTAACTGAATTAATCTAAGTACAAAAACCATGGCTCAAATCCTCTGGCCTTTGTCTGGGGAAGTCTTTTATTGGAGCTTTCAGCTGGAAACAGACTGCAAGAATTTGTGGCTGTGGCGCATGCAGTTACAATAAATATATAATTCATCATGGAGAGGTTTGTTAAAACCGTTAGGAATAAAATAAATGTTCTTCTTTCCTATTAAAAAGAGATGTCAGTTTTTCTCTTACGATTACTCAAAGGGCTAGCCAGGCAGAATAAAGGCTTATTACATTAGAAAGCATATAGAGCCCTTTTATGAACTCTGGCTGCAGCCATTCTCTTTGTGAGACTCTTTGTTTCAATTTGTTTTTCAGCAGCTGTATCTGATCTGTATCTTGCACACTTTCATCCTGTGACAAAACACAGCTGCAAAGTGACTGTAAGTTCCTCATCTGTCCATCTCTGCATGTTCTCACAGATGGGACAGGTACCTATGAGAAGCACCAAAACCAACTTATGGGTGTTAAATCCGACAAATAATTTTACACTGAGTCACGAGATCTGTCTCTCTCTCTGCTCATCTTTCCTGGAAGTATGAATGATAGCACCGTATCACGAAAGATACTGAAGTTCACCAGTATAAAGTGAAGGCAATTACTGGCATAACAGAGTGACTAGGATTGCCACCCCTTAAAAATGGGGGTTTAGGACAGAAATACTTTGTTTTCAAATGCAGAATAGAAAACTCATCACTATGCGTTTAACCTAAACCTTCCACTCTGAAAAATCCTTGACACTCAAACAGGAGTGGCAAGAGCACAACCGATACACAACAGCTTCAAGCATCTCCTTGCCTGATTTACAAAGACATTATCATAGTTGAAAATATTACAGAGTCCCACTGAATAAAATGTGTACGTTAACACTTCATTTAGACAAAGCTGCCTCAAGAGAAAATTGTATTTATGTAAATGCATCCCTATATCTTCCCTACCATCCCCTATTCCCTACCATTTCAGGAGTGCCACCCTTCACAAGCTGAGGAGGAGAGGAGACCCAATGACATTTGAAAGCCTCATGGGGGAACACAGAAGACATCATGCAGGAGCAGGCTGATTTTACAAAGTAGGGTTGCAATGAATTCAATGCATCTTGGACACCAAAGGAAGAGACATGAATAACCTATGACTGATAGACTTGCCATCTCCCCCATAGTATTCCCTCTCTTGAAGTTTCCTGGTTTCTTGAAGCACATCCTCTATAATGAGCTGCTCATCATAGATGGGTTACCCCATTCCAACCCTGCAAAAAGACCACTAGCAACAGCCACTTCCAAAACGCTCTGTGGAGCCCTCTCCTTCCTGCCCCAGGTACTGGTCAAGGGCTGCTGAAGAATCCCAGCTGCCAATTGTGATTTGCGAAGAGGGAACTAAGATACACTAATGACTGCTATTCTTACCACTAATTACCACTTATTCAGGCACTAATGGACTTCATTGGCCAATGCAAGTCAAATGTAAAAGCCTTTGCAATTTGAAAAGAACCATTTTAATTTATTAAACATTGTGGAACTCGGGCACTGATAATGGCAAACATGCCCACATTTCTCTCCACAGTTAAAAAAAGGAGTGTACACAGCAGCATCAGCTGCACCTGCCTGACTGGCCACGTTTGACTTGGACTGCATGTACAAATTTTACTGGTATACTTACTTTGAGTTCAAATACAAACAGCAAAAATAGTAGACTGGCAAACACCTTACAGCAGATGCAGTTCTCAGTCATGTTATTTTTTAATCTAAGAATTACTCTCCTCTTCATGCAGGAAAACCAGCTGCAATAGTTATATGGGGCAATACAAAAAGAAATGCATGATGAGCAATAGGGACACCTTGTTACTGAGAGGTAAATCTCCATGACACTCTGCTGCTGCTCTGTGATGACAGAGGTGGTTCTTTGGAGATGCTAGTACTGATGTACAAAACCTGCCCACCTTCCCACCCCTCTAGTGCCTGCATCCCTCCTCACTGCACGCTACCAGTGAGATCAGCCTCTGCTCACTGCAAGATATATGTAGCAACAATTCTGCCTGCTGAAATACACAGATACTGAAAACAGTCCACCTCCTCATCATCAGGAAAACAATTTTCTGCTTCATGATACATTTGCGAAGAACAGTATACTTTAACCCAAAACATACTTACTTCAATGCCTGCTACCAAGGGGCTTGGGCCAGGGACTCCCCTGCCAGAAATCCCACTGAAAGAAAGAGGAGTTCCACACTCATCAGGAACAGCACAGGCATCAGGAGATAGTACAGAAGGATACACAACATCTTGATCATTTATGATTTTCTTTGGGTTACACAGTGTCATCCCCTGCTTTGTTTTATTGTTCCAATGTGCTGATGTCCTTTTGGTGCATTGTTTGAGATAAAATTTATTGTTAAACTGATTCTAGTGGACACCTGGCAGCACTAGAGGGCAAGTCCTGCCACTTTGATTCACCAGAGAAAGAATTAAAATGCTGGGTGGAAAACGAGCTGAGCCCTGATAGTGCCCATGGGTCCCATGAAAGAGGACCAGATTAGATAGTGACCCGTATTTCAGACATCATGTTGGGGTCACTTTCTATTGCTTTCATCATTTTTTGTTTGCATCTTCCTAATAGGACTTTGAAGCTGAGGAGGCCTTATGTCTTACAGAACTGCTAGAAGCCTCAAGAGACATGACAAGTTCAGTATGTGAGAAAGAAGTCAGTAACACAAACTTGGTCCTTCCAGTTTTGCACCCGAGACTAATAAAACCATGCCTTCTTTTGAAGATACCAGTTCAGATCCAGTCAGCTTGATAGTGACTTAAAGGCTTTACTGGAGGTAGCCAAAAAATGGGACTTTTATCCCATGGAATATTCTGACACTGACATTTGCTTTTCTGCTAATCAGACAGAAAAGCAAAATATCAAATATTTTGCAGAATGGAAACTCTGAGTTATTTTTAGCTGAAAGGATCAAAATTAGTTCATTAAGAATTTCTATCTGATAATGTCAAACCATTCATATCTATAATTAATCTTTAATACCATAGTAATTTTTAGAAGATAAAAAGAGCTAAACTCCGAAACAAGGAGTCAAAATGAAAGTTGCTATTTCTATCTCAAGTAGTATTAACGTTTCCGTAGAAAACTTCATCAAGATACACTTCCCCCAAAATTCTAATTCTGCCAAAACAGCATTTACCAAAAGAAATTTATTCTGTTAAAATTTAAAAAAAAACCACAACACAAAACAAAAACCCGAAAACACAAAACCTGGCTGGCTGGCAGCCTCAACCTCTCTAAAAACAAGTCAAGTCCACCCACCTTCCTTCTCCATCATAAACGCTACCTCTTATAATTTGATTACAAACCTCAGGGCACGCTGTGGTTTTGCTTCAAGCTGAAGGTCCTGCAGTCAGGCTGATTACAGGAATACCCCATGGCTTGCCTGTGCTAGAAAGGATTTTCTCAGAAATTATTTGCTCAGACAGAAATACCAGTAGATCTATCTTGGCAAACAGCTACGATGGACATCGTAGAGCAGAATACGAATACGAATACGAAGCTCTTTCCCCAAACGGAGTGGTTTGAAGGTAGAAGCCCATTCCCATTGCAGTATCTGCCAGCAGAGCTGCTGCTGAGAGGTGTGACTTTTTCACTCTCTTGATGGACGCAGCTGTGCCAGTAGAGCTTTCTGGTGTACATCATAGCACTGACTGAAGTGAGCAAGTGCTTCTCTTGCTTTCAGGACTGAATTTTAAACCTAGCTAATAACATTTTGGGATCTGAGCTGTGAATTTTTCATTTGTGGGGTTGAGAGAATGCGCTAGTTTAATTAAGAAACTGAATGAAATCAAATTAAAAAGGAGCACCATTTCCAGAAACTGATTTAAATACTCTTTTGGAAATAATTAATTATGTATTTAACTTTTTAGTTACTGAACACTTCTTTCCATTTCTACACACGTGTCACACGTTTGAGGAACCAAACTTTATCTCATCATTTAGAGTTGTGCAAAATCCTCAAAACTACTTTGATTTGGTAGCTTTCACATGCACTTTGCACCCGCTTTTCATGGGTGTGATTGACTTTAGTAAGACGCAAAGCAAGGAAAAAAAGGGAGATCTATGTTCCGCACCATGTTAGGCTGCAGCAGGATAGGAAAGACAAGAAGACAGCACCGGCGTTTCTCAACTGCTATACATTTGCAGGGAGGAGGTCTAGGGGAGGAGAGAAATCAGGTAACCACTCTGTTGAAAAGAAAGGTGTTTCCGGGTCACCAAAGATTCCAGAATTATTTCAAGTTTTCTCCCGTCTTCTTTTCCAGCGCAAAGACCAAAACCTGCCCCATCAGATGCCAACCAAGCTGTTACTTGTTTTGTTTTGCAGGTTGCTAAGGAACAGGACTGTTTTTGCTTACTTGCCTCCCTTGGGCTATTTCACAACACTTTGTAATATACACTGCTCTTTTTTGTTGCACATCTGGTTTCGATTTTAGGTTTCAGAACCCCCTCTGAAAACTGAGAGATTAGTTTTTCATATCTATCATCTAGACAAAGTGCATCAGCCTGTCAAACTGAGTGCACCGGTGAGACACATTTAACCCTCTCAAGTAACTCTCAAGTTACCCTCCAAAAAGCTATTTTCATTTGTTGTCGAGTTCAGATGGTGGAAGTAGCTCAAGCATTTTGTCTAATTTGCTGTGTGAAATTAGCTGCAACCACCATTAAATTTTAGGTATGAAATAAAACTACCCATTTCTTGAAGACATTACATTGGATAGGAAACCCTCATGCTTTGCAAATGCTAGCAAAGTGTCGTGCAGTGGATTAATTGACCATCACCCCAGCAGATGCTCGACAACGTCTCCCAAAGCTTCTAGTCTTTCATTTTCGTTGGAAGCAACTACTCACAGAAAAGCAGCTAACTAGCACGGAGAGGGGTTCTCCTGTGTCTTTGAAAAATGGTGTTGCTGGATGGCAGAACAACCCAGCTTGTACTTTGGGATGGCTGCAAACACGTCCTTCAGTCCCAGCACTGCAGCTGGCCATGCTGAGGTACCAAAGCCTCCATCTTCAGGTAGGTCAGACCCAGGCCTCACAACCCATCGTCATGGTCCATGCAGCTCATGAAGAGCTTTTCCACAGCACTGATCCACGTACAAACAAATTGATGGGAATAACGTATTCCCGCTCTGCTGATATCCCTAAACAAATGATCATTACCTAAGCCCTCTCCCAAAGCTGTTCTCCATACTCTGTAAGCAAAGCTCTGACAGAGGAGGTGGGCAGCGCTAACAGTGTTTCTTTAGTCTGCACCCATCTGGTCCCAGCATCATTTAAAGTTGCAATTAAAATTTATATCACTAGGCAAAGGTCACTTAGAAAACTTATGCCAAGAACTACATACATTTGACACCCTGCAGAGAAGAGAAACTGCCTCTGCTTTATCCTGATAGTTTGCTCCCACCACCACCCTGAGGATTTGTCTCCATGCTCTTCTTAAGCCACTCTGGTGACTAACTGATCCTATAAAATTGTATCATCTCTACAACTAAAGACCATGTTTTTCTTCATTTTTGGAAGGAATAAATATTCTAATCAAATAATTCTAATCAAATTAAGCTAAGCTGGACCTCAGCCTTTCAAGTTGGAAAACCATACAAGCTTTGTACAACGTTGTTTCTTGTCTCTATACAGGTCTAAACATACGGCCAGCATTCAGAAACAGCGCATATAAAGCCCTGCTCCCTCTCTGGGCCTTCAAACACATCCATATTGGTTCCCCCTCCCACTTGGTTAACCTCCTCTCATGCTTTCTCAAGAGCTGCTTCACAGTCCTCTTCCCCCACTTTTCATGTACAAATACTCCAGGGAATCCTTCTTTCTCAGTAGGACACAGGGTCCAACAGGTTTCACAGCTCCTGTGCAAAGCCAGAGCGACTCACTCTTCCAGCTCTGCAGCACCAGTGCCAGGGAAGTCCTGTAGCACAGCAGGTTTGAACGACATGAGTCTTTCTGAGCATCACCAAAACTATCATTTAGAAAAAAATACCAGCCAGGAAAGCCAGGTCTGGCACCTGCGCTTTGTGCCGAACGAGGTGCAGGCTGCCGCAGCACTATCCCAGCAATGTTAAACATTCACTCTGAAAAAGTAATCAATGCCATGGAGGCTCATACCATTAAAAAAGAAATTTGGAGACTCCCAAATATTTCTTTCATGGACAGACTGCCCTTTCCTAAACAGAAGAGTACCAGAGGAGCACGCTACCATGGAGGGGCTATAGGTTTTTAAGACTACACAGATTCCAAATCTGGGAGATTTGAGAGACCTGCCAAGCTCAGGACATGGTGCCAGCAGCTGTACCTCAAGGTAACGGCTCAGTGCTGTGGGGTTTCCTTCCTGACAGGGCGTTGAAAACAGCTCAGCAGATGAAGGGAGATGTCTGAGGGACAGCTGGGCAGCATAATGTGGGATCTTCCCTACCCCACCTTCTCCCACCTGCTGCCAGACATAGCAGAAGTCAGCAGAGCACGGAGCTCCTCTTGGGACGGTGCATGGTGAGCCCAGGGTATGGCAGCAACCCCTCCTCTGGTAAGGGACACTCAGGAGTCGGGCTAGGACTAATTGCCACAGGGTCTCTGCGATCCACATAATGACAGGCATTGTGGTCCTGCGGTGCAGCAGAGATTGAGAGCATATGGGACAAAAAGCCTGAGGAAAAACCTCATGATAAAGCATACAGTTGGTCTTGTCATTACCCTGTCATAGCTTTTTAGATGCTAGGGGGGCAAAAAACGAAACAAAGGTATTAAGAGTGGTAAACCACATCTTTCCATCTCTTTGCATCAAATCTAAACCAACCTAACACTTGGAGCCTTCATATCCAACTCCCCCCCACACCCCTTTTTCTTTTGGTGTGGTCAGGCTTTCCCCTCCACACAGCCTCTCACCAGTTCAGCCCTGGAACGATTCAGGCAGCTCCCTCCACCCAGCGAGAGTCCTGCCCAAAACGCTGTCCTCCTGCCGGCGTGAGCTCACCGTGACCTTTCAGCAAAGCACAGCCCTTCGTTCCTCCTTGTGTTTAGAGAGGCTTGTGGAGCAGTGCCTTATTTTCAGCTTGCGCTCTTCACACTTAACCAGTTAATACCTCTTCCCACAAGGCGAAACAGTGCTGGGCGCTGTACTGGGTTCAGGCGAGTGGCTTGTCCTGATTGATGGATGGTAGGTGAGGAGAGGGTTAAGAATACCGTGGAGCAGTGGGGGCATGAGAGAGCTTAGTCTGGAAGCAGTTTAAGTAACCTAAGGAGAATCTGATACAGACCAAAGACACACAAGTACAGATGCATTTAATAGAAGGCTCTCTCTGCTCGAGATCTACAGCTGAGACTCATGCAGCAAAATGTGCTGTTTGGAACATACTGTGCTCCAACCACGATGGCTACGGGAGGAATCGGAGCCAGTATTATGTGCTGGTGCTCTTAAGGACTGAATGTTCACTTAGCACACACGTTTGGGGAATGTATATTTATGCATACATTTTGGGATGCAGCACATCCCATCGCGAACTTGGACAGCAGCTTGCTCTTCGATCTAAGAATTCGTCTATTAAGAAATCCCAGTATTGTGTAAGTAAGGGCACAGCCCGACATACTGTTCCAGCAGCAGCTGAGCCAGGTTAAGAGGTTACCACCTCCAGCCTGCCCACAGCTGTTTATCCACTGCCCCCCATTAGGGGTTACCACCCTTTTCCATGAGCCACATAACCACATGTGCGGACACTCCCAAATCTGGCTCTGTCAGAATGATCCAGCTTAGTTTAAATACTTTTTGTTAGGCTTATGCCCGACATACTGTTCCAGCAGCAGCTGAGCCAGGTTAAGAGGTTACCACCTCCAGCCTGCCCACAGCTGTTTATCCACTGCCCCCCATTAGGGGTTACCACCCTTTTCCATGAGCCACATAACCACATGTGCGGACACTCCCAAATCTGGCTCTGTCAGAATGATCCAGCTTAGTTTAAATACTTTTTGTTAGGCTTATTGTTTGGGCTTTTTTTTTTTTTTTTTTTTTAATTAGCTATCTTGAGATGTTCACTTAGCACACACGTTTGGGGAATGTATATTTATGCATACATTTTGGGATGCAGCACATCCCATCGCGAACTTGGACAGCAGCTTGCTCTTCGATCTAAGAATTCGTCTATTAAGAAATCCCAGTATTGTGTAAGTAAGGGCACAGCCCGACATACTGTTCCAGCAGCAGCTGAGCCAGGTTAAGAGGTTACCACCTCCAGCCTGCCCACAGCTGTTTATCCACTGCCCCCCATTAGGGGTTACCACCCTTTTCCATGAGCCACATAACCACATGTGCGGACACTCCCAAATCTGGCTCTGTCAGAATGATCCAGCTTAGTTTAAATACTTTTTGTTAGGCTTATTGTTTGGGCTTTTTTTTTTTTTTTTTTTTTAACTAGCTCATCTTGAGAGTGCTAGTTTCTTGACTTGGTTCAGCTGCAACTGGAATAGCATCTCTGACCATGCTCCAATAAAACTGTTGCAAAATTGCATCTGTCAGTCTCTTCAGTCAAAGCCTGTAAGACTCATCTAAAGATAATGTATTTAATGTTAATTCCCTAAACATTCTTTTGTTCACTATCTCACTGTTTCCTAAGTATTACTGGAAATTTAAATATCTCACGGTGAACTGATCACTTTTGTTTGCGGGAGTCTGTATTCTCCATCACCTTATTTAAGGGGATCTAAGATAATCAACACTCTGAAGAAACCATCACAAAAAAACCCTCCAATGCCTCCCTCTTCCAGAGAATTTATAGTTTCCCTTAGGTGCAGAACCGCAAGAATCCAGTAAGTCACTGGGGAACTTTAACAGAGACTGCTGATGCATTTACACTATTAGTAGTATTACTTTATTTCATTTTCAATTCTTGGCATATGGGACTTAGAAGACTTGTCAAGCTAGGGCCTCACATAGCTGTGCCAGGAGGCAAGAAAGGTAGTTTGGGGAGACAAAAATATTTGCTTCGCTGACCTCTGTGTTTGGCTCCTAACTAGGTTTGATTTGTATTCACGGCCGTGCATGTACTCTCAGGGAACTCAGGCCAATTGTATGAGATTGGAGTACAAAGAGAAGCCCTACTTAGGCTCTGACATTTAGCAAGCCAAGAGGTTTGAAAATGGAGCCAAGTCAATTGCCTGGCTTGGCTGTATGAACCAAAACACAAGCCTCGCCACTGGAATTGATTATATACACATGAAAAGAAAATACATAAAATGATACATAAGGTTCTTGTAACCTCCAAGAGCTGATGCCAGAATATGCTCATTGGCTTGGTCCTTCCCTGGCTCAATACCACAACTGAGCACAGAGCTCAGCTGAGGCCGTGCTCAAGTTTTCATCAGATTAACTCTTCAGCTCAGGTCAAAGCACCCCTTTTCGCGTGCTCTAAGATCTAAGTTTTCCCTCAAGCCCCCAGGGAAAGTAGTAGCTGACTATATGAATGCAGGATTTATAGCCCTTAAAGCTGCTGCAAAAGGTGCTATAGCTGTCCACAAGAGGAAAGTAAATTGAATTAAATGAGATTAGGAATCTACACAACAGAGCAGCCAAAAGACTGTTTATGCTAAATGCAAAATACTCCATGAGCCAGCCTCACATAAAGTGTATTTTTCCTCTGCTACAGATCCCATTTATCTCTCAACACAAATTGGGGTCTTTGGCTATGCATTTCTTGGTTTAATTACACTTAATAATTTAGTTAGGAAGCTTAACCCATATAGACTACTACATTGATTTAAACAACAAAAACCAGCAGGCACTGAAATGTTACATTTCTTGGAAGAATATGAGTTATTAATAATAGTCTTTCCAATGCAAATATTTGTGCCTTTCTGTAGTGTCTCACTATTCTCCAGAAAGATACTTTTTTCTCAGTTTGAAGTATTTGATATGATTAACTACTGAAGCAACACATAACGTTTTCAGGAAGGGCTCAAAAGCAGACATTATTATTTTACCAAATTTTACTACAATAACAGGGAGACTCAACATTTCCCTGGAAATGAGCAGAGCTAACAAGATGTTAAGCGTTTTGCAGTAACCCTTGTGCCAGGTGCTATTGGAAGCTTTCTGAAATGATCACTAAAGAGATCCTCTGAAAAATGAATCAAGCCTTTATCCAAAGACCTCAAACACTGAGTTACCTCAACTAGGTTCACTTGTGGACAAGCACCTTTCCCTTCTGAAACATCAAACCCAAGGACTTAAAGCAAATAAAATTTTCCTGGAGGACAGAGAGAAGCAAAGGGTAACATTGCAATAGCCAGTAATTAGTATGCTACCTGTTCGATAGGTTTCTGATCCCCAGAGTTTCTTGGCAGTAGTCTTAGCCTTAGCATCTCTCTAGTAGGAGTGATAATACATGGTCGTATTGGCCATGAAGAGCCTGCGAAACTCAACTCACAGTCTGCTTTCCACAATAATGCAGTCCAACGCTCAGGTATATCATATCTTCTCCTAAGGAACATGCTGCTCTTGTGCCAGCTAATACAGGTTAAATGGTCTCATCTTTAGGATTAGACAGAGTAAAGACTTTCATTATAGTCTTGCAGCTGGTACTCTGTGTGCCTTGAGCCCAAGCTTGCTGCCTTTTCTCAGATGTGTCTGCTGGCCACATCACTCTTCAGCCATGAATCAGCGATACAGCAACCTGCCATGCCCCTGAAGAACACTCTCCCACTCTCCCATCCACTCTGACTATGGTTTTGTTGAGGTTGACTTCTCACTCCAAACTAATTACATACATTTCCCCTATTTTATTATCTGACAAGGAAAAGTTTTCATTCATTCCCCCAGTTAAAACTTAATCTGCATTTTAACT
This sequence comes from Aptenodytes forsteri, assembly GCF_000699145.1. Classification (NCBI taxonomy): domain Eukaryota; kingdom Metazoa; phylum Chordata; class Aves; order Sphenisciformes; family Spheniscidae; genus Aptenodytes; species Aptenodytes forsteri. Next base: position 11,502,340 of record NW_008796165.1, on the reverse strand, counting down.
AGAAAACCGTGACACGTGATGGGGGAAGGTATCACTTACATTGAATGTATCTCCTAGGCCAGTTCCAGGTGGTGGAAAGCTACGTAAGTTATTCTGGGAGATCTCAAACAGCTCTGGGATATGCCTCTCTGCCCACCAAAAACTATCTCAGTGGGTAACAAACCCCACTGGGACCATACACCATAGGGCTTCCATCCACCCAGGTATTTCATAGTTGATTGCTTTATGCATTTCCATTCAAAATACCTCAGTGGAATTCGTGACAAAATGGACCAAAAAACCCCACCAAACTTTGATGAAATAACAGAGAACTGTGAGAAAACCAGTCATTGCAGAGACAAGCCACATCCAACAGAGCATCCAGGCTGTTACTCTTTCTTCAAACACCTGCTTACATTTCAGAAGCAAAGCTAACACAATGAGAACCTCCTCTTCACAGCTGTTAAACCACATCCAGGTTGTACTCTCTGGTAGAGTAGCCATATGATGTTCTCATTATGGCCCCTCTTCTCCCAGACTACTCTGAACACCATTACTGAGTTACAAGAAGCTCAAATCTCTCAGCATACTCTTCTCAGCCTACAAAGTGTGTGTGACCAGACAGAAGTTGCAAATGAAAGGCAAAGCACATCCCACCCCACCTCAACAGCCACAAGACAGGACAAGCCACAGAAAGTGGCTTAATTGATGTCAGCTGTGGGCTAAAAAGATTTTTGGGGGCCTGGGGGTTGCAGATACCTCTGCACATGCTTTGTCCAAGTGCACCCATAGCCCATATCCTGCAAATAATGAAAGATTCAGTGGCTCATAAAACTAGCTTTGAGAGCTACCTGCAGAAGTCCTACAATGCCATGGCATGGGGTGCAGACTGGCTCGCTGGTACTCCATCCAAATCCTTTGCTCCTGCCATCTGCATTGCTCCTTCCATGTTTTGGATGAACTACTGCATTCCCAGGGAAGTATTGAGGCCTCATCATCAGCTACATGCAAACTGGTAGGCCACCACTGAAGTTACAACTAAGATACTGTGGTTTGCTCCCCAGGTCTACTCACATGGGCAAAGAAATAGGTACCTTTTAGTAGGTTTAATGGATTCTTTAGACTGCAGCTTCTTCCAGAACAGGAAACTCACTTCAGCCAGCTTCACTGGCTTCTCTAACACTCTTCACCCACGCATATATTGCTCCAAACCTAAAGTAATTTGCTACTACTACTGTTACTCCTATATTAGTTTCTCTTCAGATTTCAGAAACTCCTGTATTCTGATAACAGAAGGCAGGAGGAGTTCAATACTGAATTCAAACTCTCCCATTTAATTTGAGGTCTTTTCTCATTCAAAGATATTTCATTTGAAAGTGTTTTTGCCTTATAATAAACAGATTCTTAGGTTCCTACAATAAAAAGAGAAAAGACTATAAACTTCAAACTTTTAAAAGGGCACACGAGACTATTCTTTAATTTTACCCTTTGGCTGTGGAATCTATACTCATTAAAAGCGAAAAGTTGAGATGTGATTACTATTTTAAAGTTTACTTTTAAAGTTTGCATTTCTACCCCCCAAATGAAAGGCAGAATGGGCTGATGTGCTTTCACTTTCCGTTTTTAGACCTTTTTACTTCCTGTTGCAATGTGGCACCAAAATGCGAAGTTTGGATTTCCTAGAGTGCAAAGAAGCAAGCAACTAACTACATGTATTTCCTTTCAGAAAAATTCTTCACAACAGTGTTATATTGAAGGTATAAAATCCTTTCAATATTTTATAAACTACGGATTTTGGCTACTAAGTGATAGAAAGGGTAGTAAAATGGACCAACTCTTTCCTCGCTATGAATCATCCTGATGTGCTGATGATCCAAATATGTAATTCCTTCCCTGTTTTGCTGTATTTTTCTGCAGAAGCATAATATATATTAATAATAAAAATAATATAATTGACCTTACAGATGTAAATGGAGGTTGGATTCATAACAGCTAGCATGAGACAGCCAACCGTCTAACCTGATGGGATGGGGAAGGGCAAGAAACAACAAAAGTTTCAGTCTCCTCATTTTACTGTTGGAAATGGAAATATGACAATAAGGCCATATTTCCAAAGACGCTAAGCTGCTGTACGTCCTGTTGTCGTACTATAGCAACAAGTATTCTGAACGTCTGAAAAATAGGATTTTATTTGAAGATAGGAAAGGGGTAGCAGAACCAGGATCCACATCTCGGGGATGAACAGCTTTCTGGATCTCACTGTCGATGTAACCGTATCCATGCAGCATCTCCCTGCTGCACCCCGGGCCCAGATGCAGCTGCTGGCCCTGCCCAAGCAGGGGCACACCCTTGCTCCCGCCGCAATTTGCCAAGTTTTAAATGTCGAGCTGTCTGTTCACAGCAAAGCAAAACAAAGCCTCGTAGTCCATGTGCAAATTAACAGCACATGTACGAGTTTTCTCTACATGTCCCCCACGACTTTCATTTGGTTTGAATGTAAAGTTCAGAACGTCCCATGCTTTAAAGGGTGTTTGGGAACTCTGCTTTCTCCTACAGCTCGGAAAAAACCTAAATGACTGTTTCATTAGAAGCTGTTATTTCAAAACTTGTTTTCATTCCTAAACAGAACCATAACGATCCAGCCAACACTCTCAATGCAAACGCACTCTCGACACAAAATGTTTTTTAGAACAAACCATGCACTTCAAGATTTCCTGGTAATATACATTGCTGTTAAAGCAAATATTTTCCCATAGGTTTTGAGTCTGTGTTATCAGGGTTGCAATAAATTTTGTTATTCCCCACATAAAGACGTTAAAAATAGAAAAGCATTATGTGTCAAGTCAATGATTTCCATTAGATCAAATGAATCCATCTCATCCTGATTTCCAAACTTGATTCTAAACGTTTCCTGAAGGAACTGAAAAAATACGTAAATATGAACAATAATTTGAAATAAAAATATGCGGTGTACGTTCTGAAAATATTGACATTAAATGATTGACATTATCAAAGAATCTCTTTGCCTCAAGTTATCTAATTGAAATTAAATTGTTTCTGACAAGTTCCTGAAGAAATTTTTAGTTCAAATGAAACCATATTTTCAAAGAAAAACATTTCAGAGAAAAATCTGTCTCTCACCCGTTTAGTGCAGAGTCCCTATGCGACTCATTAATAGAGGGGAGCCATTTGCCATGCCCTAACTTTCATTCTGAATTTGCCTATTTTTAGTGCCTTGTGTCAGAACTCAGTGGCAATTTGGGGATTTTGCTTTCTTTTTTTTTTGTGGTTTTGTCTCCATATGAGTCATTTGTGCTGTACGTTGATGTTATTGCTGTTTGTAAACAGTGGATTATGAGCTGTTCCTAAAAACTAGAACAGGTTTTACCAGAAGGGTGCCCAGCTACTGCCTTTCCTTTAGTTTTTCTTTCTCCTGTTCCGTGTGCGTTTAGCTACACACTCAATTCCACGTATTCTTGTAAATGTAAGAGCAGAATAAATTTAGGAACCACAGCACTTTCAGCTGCCCCACCTCATCCTCACACCAGAGATTTCTAAACTACTCCTTACAGTCAGCTACTACAGATATGCATGAGCAGCAAACCACCGCTGCCTCCAAGGCATGTCTTGTCTCTGTGCTTATTTGCAGCATTTTTCTCAGGACAAGTCGCATGGGGTAGATTCTGGGGCTGTTACTTATTTTTGCAACATGGGTGTACTGAAATCAAGAAAATTCAAAATAGTGTGTGATCAATAGAAACAGAAATGAAAAGCCAAATTAGTTTCACACAGAAACTCAACAGTGTAAACACTTTTTGGGTCGGGATGTCCAGCCTTCTCAGCCCTAGGGTCTGGGTAGTTCTGGCAGCCCTTGTGGGTCGTACGGATCAAGCAGCCCAGGTAGCTAAAGCATCTGGCTGGTTGTAAATACTGTAGATGGATTTCAACTTATAGACTTCCTAAGCTTTCCTTTGAATGTTCCTCTTCTCCGAGACAAAAGGCTGGTAAAAATTGATGGAAGAGGCCTTGTAATGCTTCCCCTAAGAGTCTCCAGCAGCCACACTGCATGCAGAGCCTCTCTCATGCTGTATCAGCATTTCTGCTTCCATGCTGAAAACTGGAAGTGAAAAGCCATCTTGTTAGAATAACCCAGAATCAAGAAGAAGTATGGAGCCAGGTTGCAAAACCAGGAAAAACATCAGAGGGAAGTAGGTGACCAAAAAGGAGGAAGAAGATGGTTTCTAAATAATGCTTGTATTTGCCTAACCAGGTAGCAGAGTTACCAATTAAACAATCTAATAAAAGGAAATCTGCATTTTAACCCTATTTCTTATGGCAATGCACGGAAACATCTCCCGTTTGAGTCATTTCTATCCCTCGCTTTCTCTCTCCCCAAAGGGATCCATACCCATCTCATAAGAATTCTGTGGAATTCAACGGGTAAATTTTTGTCATATAAAGGAGAGAGCTGAAGAAATGCAAGATTATTTCATAACAGTTTCTCAATAGCAAGGTTTTTGATCTTCATAACATTATCCAGAAATAAGACAGATATTTCTGCTCAACTGAACCCAGCTGGCTGTGTGGAAAACATTTCAAAATCTGCCACAAATCTTTTTTTTTTTCCTGATGTCTGTTAATTTAGTTAAAACAAATCAATTAAATGTCCTAATTACAACTGAAATATATAATTATATTGTGCACTCAGTTCAGTGCATACTAATGAAGCAATCACCACCTTCTTATTAGTCACTCTTGAAAACTAAACCCAAGTGGGAGCTGAAAAATGTTTTGCTGTATCTTCAAACAAGGCACTCAATGCATTCTTCACTTGTTTCTGAACTTGAAACTTGAGCAAAACAGACAGAAAAATACACAGGATCGTTATATATTCTTTCTTTTCTTATAGTAAAAATTCAAGAGGAATTATCATCTGCTAAGGCGGATCAGCTCACTTATAAATTAGAGACTATTCTTAACATATATGTTAATCTTTTGCCAAAAACTTTTAGTAAATTGGCATAAATTCAAAAAGACAATACACAGCTCTTTTAAAATTACTTTGCTATAATATCTACCTCCAGGTAGGCTCCTAAACAGGTAGGGCTTGATTTTAAAAAATTGTAAACATAGTCTGTTGCTGTGTATTGACATCTGTTGGAGGTGAGAGTGCTCAAACCACTGATCCTCATACCTTCTACCATTTTGCAGGTAAATCTTCTCTCAGCTACATACACATAACCCACATGAAACCTACAGATCTGCCTAGCTGGAGGAAGAACAGTTCAAAACAAAATTTGCATAATTTACTACAGAAAATAGATGGTGAAACACTTCACCAAAGGATTCTCATCTTAATACCACTGCAGCTTTGTCTACTTCCTCTTCTATTAACAACCAAAGCCCAACATGCCAATACCATTAGAAGAGGTGGGTGCACACAGATGTGGTCTGTGGCCTTCTCCACTCCACCCAGGCAGTGGATGGAGACAGGGCAGAGTTCTGTCCACCTGCGTCATACGGCTAGAGACCAGCTCTCCTCGTCCAGCCACTCCTAACACTACCAGCAGCCGGGCACAGAGATGGGGCCCTGCACAAATCCCTTCGTTCCCTCCTCGAGCTGTTGCTGCCATGGCTATTGCCGTGCCTGGTACTTTAGGCTGGACTGGCACCGACAGCAGCAAGGACATGGTGGGGAGCTGGGTGGGGAGGCACCCAGCAGCCAAGAACAACAAAAGGAGCAGGAGGTGTCTACAGCCCGCAAAAGCCAACACGTAGCATCACGACACAAAACACAGTAGCCTTAATTCACCACTACCTCGAACCCTGTACAGCCATATACAGCTGCATAAAGCGACCATGCATCTTCAGGGTATCAACTCACAGGGGCAAAGGTTATCTTCTGAATTTGTTACAGCACACCATGCAATGGAGCCACGGTTTCTCAGCTTAACAGCAACACATGATTGATAATTTTGACAAGGCATCATTTAGATCCACTTGCATCACAAGTGTGCCGCAGAGAAGGATTTGCCCAGTAGGCTAAGAACCTGAAACATCCCATCCCCCCAAAATATATTTCTGCAAGGCTCAATATTGTTTCATAGCAGGAATGAGCAACTCTGAACTCTTTATACCTTGGATGTGTCCTCTGTTTTGCGATTACTCAAATACTTCATCCCAAATCTAATTTAGATGAAAAGTATTTTGGTGACTGTGCTTTGCCTGCCTAAACAGAAATATTATAGCAGCTACTTAAATGGTAATTGATAAATGCATAGAATTACTACCATTCAAACTGCAAATCAGTTAGCAAAATTCAATGAAAGTTTAAACATTTCATTGCATTAATGATATAAATGCATAAATTTACGGAGAACAGCATCCAGGCATTTGGCAGTCTTCCACTGTATTTACTTAAAGGTGATAATGCATTTAAAAAGCACTTGAAGCAGAATATATATTAAGTGCTACTAAACTTGCATAGATTTATTAGCACAAGCTTTTAGACTGTCTCTGCCCTGAAGCAAACTCATTTTTATTTCTGGAAATTAAAAAAAATAGAGCAATGCATCATTTTAAGACACATCAGAGAGGTCGGTATGGTAGTTATCTTTAAATACTGTATTTCTTCATGACAAGTGTAGTTCTGTAGCTTTTAGCTTGTATGTGACTGACTGATAGGACTACCTAAGAAATGTTGATAATATCCACAAGATGTTTCATTTGCACGTTAGTGAAAAAATGGTAGCTTTGAAAATTCTTTAGCATCTCCAGAGACTAATGATTTGACACCTCTAGCACCTTAAAGTGCCCTGGTTTTTCAGACAGTGTTGAAATTCTGTCCATCTAGAAGAAAAATTGGATGCCTTTAATGGTGCTGCTAGCCAGGCATTTCAAATTCTTTTGGGGAACTTCAGCTGATGAACATTATTAATTCTCACAACAGATGCGAGCAAAGACAGCAAGAAAATATCTGCACGTATTTCATGGTATTTCCTAAATCGTTCTATTAGCATTCACTGGATAGAGTGCATGCAAAAAGAAATATCCTAAATACTAAATACCTATCTCAGGATAAAACCACAAGCTGGATATGTGCCTGCATGGTTATCTTCACTGAGGAGAGATCAGTAGAAGATCTCAAAAAATAAGTGGGAGGCAGGGCTTAGGACTTCTCTCAGTTGGAATAAAACAACGTGATTTAGATAGTTGGTCAAACAAATCTGGGAATTGTGTGTTGTGTGTCACACAACAGCCACAGGCCATGGCAGCTTGCTATGCACTTCCATCTCTTCATTTCAGGAACAGTATTTGCAAAAAGTATTTGTGGCTGAAGAATTAAATTCAAGTAAACCCATCCATTGTGAAGAGTTCACATGCTCTGTTCCCATATGTCAAGGCTCCTAAATGCATCTGAACCTTAAACACAAAGGTCAGTGCCTTCAATTTTGTACAGAGGACATGGAGAAAGGGTGGCATTTCTGGTCATCCAGCAATTGTGCAAGGCACAGCATTCATGTCCCCAGAGTTCTGCATCAGGGCTCTCTCTAAAGGCCACCACGTCTTCCTAATTAGTCTTCTTATCACTGTAAGAAACAACATAAATCAGTGAAGATTTGCTGCATGAACCTTCCCACTTCCCGTCGAGATCAGAGATGCCAGCACTGTATGGCCTGCATCCTGAATCCAGCACAACTACTTCAGGCTGCCATGACAGAATTGAAATAGAATTTATTTCAAGTGCCCGCATAAGAAACCTTTCATCATCCCACTAGCTTTTTTCACTTTTTTCACTTTTTCACATAAAGCCCCCAGTGAACACCAGGCCCTGGTTGAGTGACATTGCTCTGTTTGCAAAGGAATGCCCACAAAAAGCTCGGCACATCTTCCCTCTCTCCCATCTCTCATCGGCTGAGGCCGAATTCCCCACTGCCTCATGCCTCGTACAGTCAGCAACGCAGAGTGCGTGTGTAAACATGGCCCTTCTGATCTGCTGCAGATATACATGTCCTGCACGTGTGTTTTTGTGTCTATACTTATGGGGTAGGCACCCTTCTCTTGGCTGGTACAGGTTCTAAATGGGTTACCTAGAATGAGTTGATGACAGAGATTTCTCTCCATTTCAATGCTTTTCTGGCCAAAATCCTCTCTAGGATTCAACTCAGCAAGATCTTTAAATACAACTGAGAGTAGAATTTGGCTCGGGGAGTGTTTCCCCGTTTTATTCCCTACAGCTTTTCATTACCACCTTCTAAAACTGTAACGAAATCAGGAGTGTTTTTACGGTGCTCTGTATTAGAGTGTTGCTAATAAGTAGCTCCATTAAAAATAGTAAACATAAATCATTTATTCATTTTATGCATTTCTAAGTCCACTTGAGAATATTTTTGGCCGAGCTAAGACACAAGTAAGGGTGTTAATTATTATCTTACTACAGCAATCAGTTAATAAGGCAGTTACGAGAGATGTTTGTTAGGAGGTTCTGGGGTGCCCAGAGGCTACTGAAGTCATTGTCTGGGGAAGAACACCACCGCCGGAGCTAGCAGGAGTCTGATGGCACTAAACCAAACCCCTCGAGGCTTCTGTCTCGCAATTAGCTGAAAGGAGAGAGCAGACATCAGGTCTGAGCCAGGGAACTGTAAACAAGTGAGCAGGTAGGAGCTCCCAGCGCAGGCTCTCGCACAGCGGAGAAGTGTCTGGGGCCCCCTTCGAGGAGGCTGGCAGGGCTCAGTCGATGGGGAGGGGGGTGGGAGTAGGACAGGCAAGTGGGTTCGGTTTCTTTCTGCCCCCCCAAAATAGCAGCAGCCTTTTCTGGGCTCTGCTGTCTCCTCAGGCCAAGGGGCAGGGCTCTGCACCTCTGCAGCTGCGGGTCTCTCATCGCTCCCCTTGCCAGCTCCCAGTTACCTCCACAGGCAAGTAAAGGCAGTATCTTACAAAGCTGAGCACCTTGATGCAGCTCTGCTTTCCCCACTAGCCCATTCATCTCGTGTGAGGACCCCAAACGCTTTCATTCTCCCCCGGGAGGGAATAGCTCCTTTATTCACTCTCCTGCTGTACCCGCAACAGGTCAACATCCAGACCGGTGCGGTAATGGCCAAAAGCCATCGACCGTCTGACCGTGGCTGGACAGCCTTTGCTTCCACCATATTTCCAGAGAGGTCGATACCACAAAAACCACTCTCGTAACTGGTACCTTCAATCCGGAGGCCAAGGGCGGAATGCGTTTTAAGATTAAATGCTAAAGCTAAGGTCCAAGGAGAGCAGCACACAGGGGCATCTTGCTCTTCTTCTGCCTGATTTCTGCCTGTTCAGTGCTCAATAACTTCTATTTTCCATTCACCATTGCAGCAGCAGGGGTGACAAGAGCTAAATACCTCCATTAGTGACTTGCAGAAGGAAGGTTAACCCAGTCTTCTGAAACCAAAGGAAAACCGCAGCTGTCTGCCCTCAGCCTAGGGTGTGTCAAGGAACCTGTCCATAAGGGAAGTGTTCCTGGCTATGAATTATATACTACAAAATCCCTGTGGCCCTATTAGAGATGCACTTCGAGGTGCTCCAGGGGTAGCCTGTACTAGAAGCTAAATTCTCCCTGTGGGACGGAAGAAGTATTATAGTAGTTGCCGGAGAAGGGAGGGGAAGAAGCCACTTTCTTATGTACTTCAAAGCCAAATAATCTGACTCCTTCTGTCCAACATCAGCAGGGAATGATCTTATGTAACTTCAAAACACTTAAGCTGATTTGCAGCATAGAAATAATTTAAAAAGTGCGGGCCCTTTTACTTGTCCTCCCTAATCCAGCTAGCCCTCAAAATGACTGTATGAGAGATATCCCATTTAACTTGCACATGGGAGACCCTATTTATTTGAGAGAAAACAGTCCAAGAATATATCCCAGATCTATCCTACAGTTTAGGATAGTACCTGAGTAGAGGACTGTTCCTTGTCAGTGAGGGAAATACTGTCATTCCCATTTTGCAGATGGTAAATTGAGAAAGAACGGGGTTGAACAGCTAATCCAAGGACACAGGAAAATCTGTAGTCAGGATGAAAAGTGAACCGTGATCTCCTGACTTCATCCAGTGGGATTGTTGTTGGGCAGATTACTTTTTTCTCTCAGGAGGTTCAGTAAAGCTTTCAACAAATCTAGCATGAATGGCCCAGAGCTGACACTGTCTCAGGGAGCTCTTCCTCCACTGGAAGAACGTAGATGGAAAATAAATATTAGATACATCCAATTCATTATTTAATAATCTATCGGGGTTTATGCTGGAACGGCTTGCTCAGAAGTACAACTGGATTTCTGTTTGAATGAGGACGGCAGGACTGAAGCCTTGATATCTGATCTCACTGCTGGAATTCATCTGGCGGGAAGAGAGCTTTGTCTGCATATATTGCAATTTTTTACTAATCCTTTGATTCTTCTAACCTATCTCTGTCTGGAGTGTTAACCTTTGGTGCAGAGGCTGTGCTCTCCTTCGTACCTCTTCAACACCTAGCATGCTGAGACCCGATTCCAGATGGGAGCTGCTCTAAAACCAATATAACAACAACAGTAAGAACAACAGTAAATTTCATTTGCTCCCAGGGGGAGATCTGGAGAGCATCCCTCCTTGGACAACCATTGCCCTGACAGAGCTCTAGCATCTCTCTGCCTAGAGAAACTCCTCCTTAATATAGACAGTAAGACATTTCAGAACCATTATAGAATACAGTTCAATTGACACTTTACAAGACGACTTCACTTTTAAAGAGATTAAGTTGATTCCTTCCCCTAAATTCAGTAGCTCCCAACTATGCCTCATTGTGAAAACTTCATCTGACAACAGTCATGAATTATAACCAGGATAAAATGTTTCATTAAAATACAGATAGGGGAACTTAGGAAGCATGTTTTTTGTATGGATAAAACCAATTTTGCTTCAAAAGCAAATACTTAGCCATTTTTCAGGTCAGTAGTTGAAGCCTGGGTGTTATAAATCCATCATCAATGTTTTCTTACAGCTATAGTAGCTGACACATCTGAATCACTGGGAGCTAAAAGCATGCCAGAAGAAATGAGCACCATCAAAACACATCAGAAGGAGACGTATAGCAATTGCTTCTCTAATGTACCTGACTGCTGACGGAACAATATTAGCTTGCTTTCTCTGAGAGTGGCTGTGCGTAAAAACGAGTTCATAATGAACAAATGTCTGTCCGTGAAGGAATTGATTTAAGTGTATCAATTAAAAATTAGCCCCAGTATCACTAGAGGGATGGTTTTAAGCATAATTAATGCAAAAAGCTTAATAGCATTCTTCTTGAGGTTCAATCAAGTATCTCTGGTGATGGTGCATATGCACCGCTCCCCACTTCCAGGGGAGTGTAAATGACTCCCTCTTGCACTGATCCATTTAAGTAGTTGTAAAATCTTGATTATATCCTTGTTGGATGGGTTTAGTTCAGAATAGAACTGCCCAGAAAATTATTCCTCCCTCCCCCATAAAACATTACCATTTCATTAAAAAAAGATGTTGATGATTAAGCAAACAATTGTGGATAAAATAATCTCCAAGTTTTTCTTTTTCTGGTGAAAAATATATGTTAAAAAGGAGGTTCTTCCTCAAAAAGTTCAAAGGTCATGTTTATGTCTAGATTCAAGTAAACAAATTTGTCAGTAACATTTTGATCAAGAGCATTATGTGCCGTAGATGATAATACAAGTTAATTCACAACCAAAATGAGGTTATAACTTTAATCTGCGAAGGAAGACAGTCCTAGGGATTACTACTGTACTATCATTAAGTGTAGGACGCTTCTGCAAAAATACATGTTAGGGACGAGAGTTTCAAATGTGTCTGGTAAGCTGAAATACCCTAAAATGGAGGTACCAAGATCTTTTGGTTTTGAAACTGTTTTTGCCTCATACACCCATAGTGCTTGACATTTTTGCCCCTTTCTGCTCTGTGGCAAGAAGGTTGTTCCTACATGCTGCTGTCTGCAGTGGACGCATGTGATCTCATGACAAGGAAGGGCACGTGAGGCCCTCCAGAACGAGGAGAGCTTGGGGTCAGCTGTGGGGCATCAGAATAATTCATCGTGATAACTCACTGCCCAAGTTAGAGAAGTCCCCGGGAAAAAGCACGGCAAAGCATGAGCTGGGGGCTAGGAGAATCACTCTGGACGTATGCCAGCTAATATTTCAGATATCTCTTACCTCTGTCCCAAAGAACCCATTTTTCTCATTATTTCCAGCGTTTTGTGATACTGGCATGTAAATAATGAAGTCAGAAGAAGTTGTGTCAATGACTTCTGTAAGAAAGACTAAAATTCAGTATTTCTTTTCATTTTTTGATATAATCTGGACAGAACTGTAGGAATCCTGAGGAATTCAGTGCTTCAAAATCTAAGTTTTACAATATGTTTCTGGAAGCATTTATATTATGAGAAAACATGAGGACATTCTGCCACTCTAAATGCATTCATATTTCAGGTATATGATACCACCGAAACCAAACATCTGAAGAAATATTTTTTTAAAAATAAGATATTTGTGGCTTAATGTTGAATGATGATGTTTGAAGAAATCTGGAATGGTATTAATCATTTAAACTACTCATTGATTTAAATACAAATGTATTGATATATGAATATGCGTTTACTGGTCACATTAAACTGCCTTCACCAAAAAAACATATTTCATGTGATACAATGAAGTGCTGCAAAAATGAGTCATTACCTTCTAAATCTAAACTAAGACCTTTAAAAAACTGAAATGATGGAAGACTTTTAAAAGCCGTGTTTCCATATTTTTGGAATATCATGCCTCCATTTTCAAGGTCTGATTTCTTTAAGTATTTAGAAATCCCTTCCCACAGCCATTCAAGAGTATTGAAAAGTCAGTGCCTGATTACTCAGTTCTTCATGACTTGGGACCTCAAAGCCCTATGCAGCATCAGCAACTGTCACATCAGGAAATAGGAGCGTGAATTCGCAATGCTTTTGCTCAGTACACTGGAACTACACCAGTCTTCCGTGGGAGAGGACAAGGCTTGGGGCTCAGTTCTTCACTTCTCAGTCTACAAACCTGAAACAGGAGTAGTGGGAGGGATACAGAGGCATCTTCAGACTTTCAATATTCTCCTTGGTTGCTGCATCAGTTTAAACAGCTGTAATTTATATCATGCTCATAGGAGGAATAGGAAGCAGTAATCTGCTTTGTAGCCACAGCTCCTATTTCACATGTTCCACCCAATGCCATTATTTAAAGATCAGCTTGTGCAACTTCTCTATTTATTACTGGTTTGTTTTTCCTTTTGTTGCAAGAATCAAGCTGACAGCTAAACACGTGTACCTACAATATGAAATCATGCTCAACAAGAAAAAAATAATTAAGATGTTATACTCTTGGCCCATGCCCTGAACACTGACAGAAATGCACCACAACTGTGCTGCCCTGACAATGACAAAGATACAATGGCAGAATTGCAAGATACGGGTACTTGTGCTCCAAGAGCAGTCTACGGGAGCCAGGGTTCAGGCTGCTGTAGCAGCTGTAGAAGACAAGTTCAGGCAGAAGATAGGATGATGGATGGTAAGGCAATGATGAATCCGGGGAACAGACAGATCTTTAGCTACCAAAGGGATCTTGTTAATATCTTTGAGCATGCCTTTTTGGCTAATCCTGGCATGAATTGTAACATGCCAAGAGAGGCAAGTGCCTTTCTAGCGCATATATAGCAGGAGAGTCTTCTTGGCATGGCCAGAGCCACCACCACAGCCTCTCTTCCCAAAATGCAGTCTACACATGATAGGGAGAACAGAAACACACCACTTCTCATATGGCTTTTTTAACAAAGCAACTCTAAGAGCATAGCGACAGAAATTCTGGTATGAGGCTGCTTAAATTCAGCTGGTCACATGCTGACCCTTCCTTTGGACTTCTTAGTCTCAAAGTTTAGGGTTTTGTACACCAAAGGCAAAGTCAGTCTCCTTCACATCCTGGGTGGGTTGACAGGTGATCCGTATCACAGACAGTCAGCAGGACTGAACGGCGTCTTTCTACAAGTTTCCAGCACTCCGCAGGAAGGTGTCTCAGCTGAAGGACTCAGAACCCACCATCTTATTGCAAGAGGATTAGATTATTCCTGATGCAGTAGGAATAAAAATCATTCTGTATGAACACAGTGTAGCCTTTTTGCACAGCAAAAGCCTCCAGCCACAACAGCAGCAAGAATTAAAACCACACTTACAAGATGTCCAGATACGGTATATGTTTTATCATTATTCTGCAGACATATGTTTTGTGTGACTTGGTTCATTTATTTCCTCTTTGTTTTCAAAAGCTAACACATGGCCCTGAACAAAAATTACACTTAATGTTTTATTTTTTCATCTCAGTTAAAATCACAGTACTTGTTTTGTGGAGTTTTACATAATAATGTTCTTGTTTTGCATGACTTTTATGTAATTTAATTTCAATAAACTAGCCTGAAATAATTTAGAAAGTCTACAGAGAGTTTGTGAATTCAGTGTTAGGGACTTGCATTTTACACATTTACTTATGTCAGACTTAAAATTCAATTTCAGTGTGGGAGTTAGTTGCTTCCCTGTCCCTACATGGAGATAAAACCCACACCATACAACAGAATAAATTCTTCCATCTTATCCAGGACTAGAAAGGAGGGCTGCTAAACTCTGATGCTCATCTATTCAAATGGAGGACTACTGGGAAAAAAGAGGTGATTACCATTCAGGAAAACCATTTTTCAAGTGCAGACTTCAAAAAGGTGGGAACTGATTGTCTAGTAGAAGGCTGGGATTGCCTGATAGCACTGATGGACAGACTGGACGAAGAAGATACGTGACAAAGGAGATGAGAGATGACAGTCCCTCACAGATTGGTCTGGAAAAAGAACAACAAAATGTCAGCAGGAGTATGAGAGACTCTGTAAATTGGGGGAGAAGCCATGAGCTGGGGAAAACCTGGACATCTCAAAGATGCTGACCAAGACCCACAATACACCGTAGAGCAGTGCAGGTTTCCTCATTTGTTGTTTTGTCCAGGTCTGTTAATATTATTTGACAAACCTAAAGGATCTCTTTTGAACAGACCCCCTCCTGCTGAACAAGGCTGGACCTCTGGGAAAGTATGTGCTTCAATGGGGGGAAATGAAGGGATTAATACAGGTTTTGAGGCTGAGGTCCTGTTTTTGTGGAAGGGTAGCACATGTGGCTGGCGTTCCTGAAAGCCAGGGAAAATGCTAGTGTGGCCGCATAGTAAAGAGAGTCTAAGAGAGAGATGACCCTGAGCGATGGACGGGGCCAAACACATGGGTCAAGTTGGGGTTGAACTAAGGGAGCTTCCCCGGGTGCTCAGACACAGCTCTGCTGTAGCAGTGAATCAGAAATGAGACAGAAGCGACTCACAAAGGATGAAAAAAATCACCACGGGCACCCAAGGCGGCAGGAGGCTACACAGCTCTGAAAACCCCACAGTGTGTCTAGCTGCAGCAGTAAGTACCCACGACATTAAGAAGTTGGTGCTAGATCCCTTTTGAAAACAACAGCTGAGTCTTTCTGAGATTGTTTCCCCAAAACCAACTGTTTCTCCTGAGGAAGCCCCTGGAAGACAAATGAGCCGTCAGATTTCTAACACTCGAGGCTGCATTTCTTGTCCTCATCCTCCTCCGTCTGCTTTCCTTCCTCTTTTTTTGCCTCTTCTGCTTTTGTATGGACAACGTATTGAGCAGTGGGATTTTGACATCAGAGGAGAAACTGGTTGCGACAGAGAGAAGCATGACGAGCAGAGAAAGAGGAAAGAGGCAGCACGCAGACGCTAACAAGCTTGTCACGTATTCGGCACTGCTCGTCAGCTGTGACTGCACACTGCACTCGTAATTTTGATATGACTGCCACGAAGGACTGTGTTCCTTCATTCTTGCTTCAGCTGAAGCTACACTGCAGTTACAAAGGTTCAGAAATGCTCAGCATGCATGTTTTAAATTACAGCTAATTCATTTTTATATGCTTTTTTCTTGGATCCATAGACAAAATGACTGCAGCGGGGTTTGAAAAAAATCAAAGGCAGGTTTCCCTGGGAGATACACATCAAGCTATGCCTGTG
This sequence comes from Aptenodytes forsteri, assembly GCF_000699145.1. NCBI lineage: Eukaryota > Metazoa > Chordata > Aves > Sphenisciformes > Spheniscidae > Aptenodytes > Aptenodytes forsteri. Next base: position 11,486,253 of record NW_008796165.1, on the reverse strand, counting down.
TCTCTGGAGTGTTGCAATACAGCTCGTAGCAACCAGAGAGAAATCAGTTCTCCTTTCCATGGCAAGGGTTTGAAAAACAAAACCATTTCTTGTATCTCAAGAAAACCAGCTTCAGCAGATTAGTTAAGAAGACTTCCTCTGTATTTTTGGAGGACTGACCAACATCAGGACCACAGCTCCAACAAAGTCAAGATTAAGCCTGTTGTCTAAAGGGATTGTTATTGTACTTAGATTTCTATTAAGGTTTCAAGGTAGCGTGGCACTAATTTGCCAGCGAGAGGCAGGGGTGGGGGGAAGAGTAATGAAGTTACAGTCCTTTATTGTACAAATGCAACTTGAGACTTTTTTTAGGATGTTATCTATCAGCCTGTCTGGCAAATGTCTGTCTGGTAATAATGTATCCGCCTGCTGAAACAAGCCTAAATAATGCAACATTATATCAATAATTAATAGGCACATAGGTCAACAAGTTCAAGATAGTTAACAGGCAAACCAGACCTGAAGGAAATGGTTGGTTTCAGGCAGCTGCCAGGCCCGACATGGCAAGTGCAGCTTTGCAGGAAAATGAAGGCAAGAGTGTTTGCAGCACAAATGCCAGAGCACAGCACGTGGGGGACACGGCTCTCCTGCTTAGGTCTGCTCGGTCCACACTTACTCATGGAAAACAGGAACCCGCCGGGGTGGCACTTCCCAGGGAACAGGGGATTGCTCTGTTTGAGGAAAGAGGGGCAGACTCTGCCCTTTGATTAATACCTTCACTGAAATTCCCAGAAATGCTATGTTCACCTCCAAAAGAAGGAGGACACAGCTCTAGAAGCTGCTGTTTCCACCATTAGATGTACAAATCCGGCACACAAGATCATTTTTTTTCCTCTAAATAAAAGGGAGGCTTTATCTCATCTACCTTTACCTGTCTGAAAGTTAGGTGCCAGAGACTAGCTGAGGCTCTCCCTATAGTCAGAGAAACAGACGCGTTCAGATGACAACTCATGCCACCTCAGGGAAAGGTTTCTAAGAGCGATGGGAGGAAGCACCCTCTGAAGGTGCCCCTCTCCACAGAGGGAGACCAGACAACTACTTTGGACTAGGCAGTTTTTAGATGGCTAAACATGGTCAAACAAACGAACCCCATGCAAAATGTCGAACTCTGCATCCTTCCCATGACTGAGTGGTCCAGGGAACATCAGTGAGATCACATCTCCTGGAATGGCAGCAGCAGCACCAAAGGCAGGTTGATCTTCAAGCCTCCGGAGATGCGTACACAGCTCCAGTGAGCTCTGAAGCACTGTGGCACACCCCGACAGCAACAGAAGTTAGCTCACAGAAGAAAAAAGTAATTAGAGTATCCTATGCTCTTGATTTGGGAATCTAACATCTCTAAGCACATTTAGTAGCCCAGATGAAATGCAAGCAAAATAGGTATTGCTGATTTTAGTACAAGCTGATGGTAACAATAGCTGAGGCCACCTACCAACTGAGAAAATTTGTGCCTGAAGTAACCTGAGGTATTTTTAAATGGAAAGAGAAAAGAATCAAACTTACTATATGAAAATGAAATGAAAATCAGAGGAGACATCAAAATAGAAATACAGAGAATGTGGTATTAAAATAATAACGTCTCTCTTCTGAGAAGAGTGCAGAAAGTCACAGTATTTTGCTAACTGTAATTCCTCACCAGCAGTCAAACCAGGAGTGTGGGCTCCCATCTGATACAGAAGCCTCCTGACATTACTTGGGATCCAGGGACATAAATGCAAGATTGAGGTTGCTATTTGTAAAACAAACAAAGAAAGGAGGCAGACTATGATTGCGAAGACTTCATCACCTGCAGTTATGGTCAAGTATCCACATACCACGTGTTCAAGCTGATCTGTGCACACACACCCCCTACACAATGGGACCTCTTAACAATAAAAATGCTACTAAAAATCTCAAAATATGCACAAGTATGGTGTGGTGTGAACACAGTGTCTTGGTGAAGCAATTATACTGTGTATGTTAAACTTGTCTTAATAGTAGTAACTTAAATGCATGGGGGAAAGAATTAGATTTTGGCTAGGGTTTTTTTTGGTTGGTCATTTGGGTTTTGTTTTTTGTTTTTTTGTTTTTTTTTTTAATACAGGTCTTGTATAAGAAAACACAGCAAACATCATAGCTACATTTTCAGAAAACCACAGCCTACTTACAACCGAGGCAGTACAGAAGGGAAACTGAAAGTAGAAAAGAGAATCACAAGCTGCAAAGGCAATTCTAGTAACAAGTCATTTTAAAAAGCAGATGACCAAGATAGAAAAATCCCAAATTAATATTTACAGTAAACTTTGCTTTTAAAGTTGTGTGATAAGTTAGTTACTGAAGATTCTGTCAAAGGGATTTTCTTCAGAGTGAAGTCCTAGAGTATATGGAGGCCGTTTTGTCCTCTAGCCTGTTTCTAAATAGAAAACACTGATTCTGCTCACTCAAGGAATTCCACCAAGCTCAGAGGAGTGACGCCAACAACAAGTGAGGTCAATATATGATCCATTTCTGAATTAAGATGAATTCATAACAGGAAAGTCATGCAGTCCCACAGTTCATACAGTCAAGGCTCTCGAGAATGCATTATGAAGCTTTTCTATTTTTTTTCTATTCTTTTCTTCTTTTAACAAAGCACATGGCTTTTGGGTTCAAGTGTGCAAAAGCACCAGAGGACTTGTATGCACCACCTCATATTCAAGAGACCTAAGTACTTGGGAGTAAATTCTACAGAAATTAGTTCTTAAATGCTGGAGCCGCTTTTTCTCTCAAACCCTCTGCCCAGATAACGCTGTGCTGCTTTCTTGGGAGTTTCTGACCCACCAAGGAATCCACCTGTGGTAGTGGTTGAGTGGGGCTTTATTCAGTCAGAGCACACACACACTGAATTAAGGAAATCTGCATTTAGCCTTACAACTGTAAGCTTTTACAATAAATCCCAATGCAATTTATCTCTGTAACTTGCCTCAGGACAGAGGTGCACATTGCCTAAGGATGGGCCCTGGAAAGTGCAAGGGGCCCTGCATCACTGGGCAGTGACAGAGGAGCAGGAAGGCAGCACCCTGCTCCTAGTACGGGCAATGTCTCCAGCCTCTCCCAGTTCCCTCCCAGCTTCCATGGGAGCAAAACCAGCTGCTTAGGAGCCCTGTTTATTCATCCGAAATCCTGTGGATGATCCTGGACATGGCTAAAGGGTGAAATGTAGCTCTGAGTGCACCTGCAAGTGATTCCAAGATGCAAGACATGGAACAGGAAAAAGAAGTATCTGGCACCTAGACATAGGTGGAATGTAAATTTTCCGAATTAAAGACACTACAGTTCTACAGAAATCATCAGACGAGAGGACTCCTGGCAAGTGTATGTATGTAATTTTATAAAGAGCCTTAGGGAAGTAGACACCCAATTCCCTTTCAATCTGAGAGGCTAATTCCCTTCTCCTCCTTTGAACATCCACCTAGGTTATATGGGATGTCATTAGGTTTCCTGCTTCTCTCCTAAGGGTAAAACAACGAAGGCCATTTTTTTGCAATGTACAGAATTGGATTTCCAAGGTTCACTTCTGGAGTAAGGACAACCACCTCATAGTTCAAAAGTAATTACTTTTATCATAATGACGCCTGTCCCTCAACTTAGTTGTCCTGAAATCAGAAAGCACCTTCTGTCGGTACACATGGTCCTCACCATCTTCTGACTCTTGCACAGTTCTATTTCTCTGAGCTCTCTTTATGCCAGCTCCACTTTTTTTGTACTAAGTTCGTCTGTTCTAGAATGCAAAATACTTTTCAGCAATTTAGACAGAAGAGCTGGACTGCGAGAGGTATGTGTTCTTACAGGAGAAGTCTGGAAGTCAGCAAATTCATGTGGTTCATTTTGTATGTACAGTTACTTGACCCCAACTCCTTTCGCACCCATATGGTAGGAAGGATTATTCTTCTATTCATGCCTCACAGTCTTTTAATGGATTTAGGGCACAGCTCTTAAAAATGTATAAGAGAGACAGGCATCACATGATTTTGCTATGGATATTTTATGAGCAAGTCTGGGTGCGCGCTTGAAACAAAAGACTGCACAATGTGCTACCAGGGCAGGATCTGTGTTATTATGTCTTGCATTCAAGGCTTCTGAGAAGTCTTGGGCAAGAAAAACAACAAAACAAAGGCATGGGAGAGACACGATGATCTAGTAAATGGGTCAAGACAGCACCGATACGTTGCACTCATTGTTATTAAGACCTATAATTCAGTCATTAGTCAGAGTACAAATCCGATTTAGGAAGCAGCAGCCTGTCCTGTCCTTTTTTATTGGCTGTTATTTGGGGGTTGCATTTGTCAGTTAATTGACTTAAACTACTACCTTGAAAAGATGATACTAGTACCTAGGGGTTTTTTACTTCTGCACCTCCAGCAGCCATCATAAGATGTTTTGGCACCAAGAACCACTTCAGCCATTATTTATCAATGGAGTGATTAATTTACATCTGGAGCATAGACTTTCACTGCTACTGGACTGATTAAAGGTTTTGGTTAACATTTTTCAAAGTATTCAACTGACAAAGAAGACATCAATGATGTTCAGGCATCTGAATCTTTCAGATATGTTTTCAAAGAAACACACCTAAGGGAATCTGGTTTCCTGAGGAAGCTGGGATGTGCTCAGTACTCGGTACTTTCCCATTTCCAGCTTGACTGCAATTCCTTTGGCACATCTTTAGGGTAAGATCATACTTACTGAGGCCTAGGTCTACCAGTGGTTACTAAATGCAACGGGTTGGATGCAACCTCCAGCCCAGCAAGTCCTGAAAACAGCTGATGGCCAGACACTGGGAGGGCATCCCAGGAAGGAAAGCTACATTCACGGTTTCTTACCTTCTTTCCCTAAATATCTGTGATGACTGATCCCCTCGAGACAGGACATGGGTAGGGTGGCCCCTTCTCCTAATCCAGTACCAAATTTTCCTCTTTCATATTCTAATCACTGTGATCGGCATGAGCAAGAGCGTGATGAATAAGGACGTGATACTGGATCCAGACCTTCTCCCCTAGGGAGAGTTTCCACTGTATGCAACAGTGACAACCCAAATTCTCTATCATCAACTTCAGCTTGAGCTTGCAGACACTGGCAGGTGGTGTTTTTTTCTGTGGGTTGTAATCTCATTCATCACGGTGGGCCTATACACGAGAAATGAAGCACTAAACCTCTTGCAATGCGTAAGCTATTCCTTTAAAAAGATGGACACAGGATGGAAGCAGGGATACAGTGCACTATTCACTGCTCATCAGCCTTTCCAAATCTACTTCTCTCAGCACCACTGCAAATACAGCAAATGCTATTTGTATTTTCTTTATTCTATTCATACTGTTTTCACTAATAGATAACTATAGAGCAATACACTCGTGGTGCATTACAACTGGAGAGCTGAAGGAAACTGCAAAGCTAAGTACCCAAATACCCAAATTCTAACTGCAAGCACATGCATATACAGGCAGCACCCCATCTACAGCTAAAAATGTCAGTGTTTTTCTTGTAACCTTACTCAGAAATGAGCTTTTAAAGAATCAGCTTTGCCAGAGGTACTAGATTCAATCTTCTGTTTCAGTGCAGATTCATCATCAGGGAGGGCACGAAGGAATTTTTACACATTACTTTTACACGGCACTATCTCATTTTTCCTATGGGGACATTTGAGCCTCTTGCAATATATTCAATGGATCCACGGTTTATACAGCAACCCCATAATAATACTTAGAACATACACAGTCTTTTGTAAATATTATCTTATTATACCAAATGTAACAACTTCTATTTGCTATTTATGGGAATGCTCTTTCTCAGGATGCTTCCTGGTAGAGAAATGTAAATACCTCTGAAGTGGTAGTTTCTATAGAAACTTATTTTTCCATTGAATTGTAGAATAAACAGCCTAATTTCTACTTTGCTTTAAATCTCACAGAAACCTGGACCATCTTTTCAAAGTGGCAGATAATAATACTTTGCAACTCCGTAACCATTTATGTCTTTGAAGCTTGCTGTAAGTATGAACTACTTAGGCCTTCAGGAGTATCCTTAGGTAAAATCACTAATCTCACTAAGAAGGGGAGGTAAAACAGCAGGTAAAAGACTTTATACAGAGTAGGGTGTCACTGCCTAACAGCTTGATGTGCACTCACAATTTTATTGCTGGCTCTATGACAGTTCATCTTATCCCAAGCTCAGAAATCCTCAGTTTCACTCCCATCAAGAAAAGGTCTCTCTCAGTAGTAGCTGTAGAGTGAGGGCTGAATACAACCCCAAAACAGACAGCAAAAGAAGTAGTATTTCTCAGAAACTCCATTGGTTTTGCCCAATGGATGTGTGAGGAGTTAGCAAGTTCATCTCAGGGTTGGCAGTGCCGCTGCACAGCAAAGCAGAGCATGGAACAACACTGGGCTGGGGCTGGTTTGTCTACAAGACTTCTAGCTTTCAAGAAAGCTAATACCGGGAACCCATTTTTCTTGGCATCGACACAGCCTGAAGAAGCTCCCACAAGAGCGGCAGTGAGGAATTTCTGTCCTCCCCTCAGCCTGTTAGGGAATGCTGTGCCCCTTAGGTTAGTTGAGGAAGGAAGCTGAAACTTAGTTGGGCTGAGCAACCACTTCTGATTTTTTTGTTACAACACTTTTTTACAGGGAACAAACACAACATTTAAAACACGGCCCCACTTGCCCATGAACGATGCTTTCCAGCAAGGAACCTGCAACAGAGATGTGTGTCCCCAGACCCCTTCCCACTGCCCTGTTGGGAAATGGGGGCCATTTCTGCTCCTTAGGCTGCTATGGAAAGCTGCCTGGGCATCAGGCACTTCAGCCCCTAAGGTGTTTAGGTGCCAGCTCTTCATGCGGCTAATTGTGCTGCACATCCGTGTTACCGCCATCCCCAGTCCTGCACAGATGCTGTACGTTAGTGCTGAGATCAGAGCTGTAGGAGTCGGCCCTCCTCCACACACCAGATGGCTTGCTCTTCTGCGTTTGTTTTTAGTGCTTACCTATCTGCTCCTCGACTTCTGCTAGTCATGTGAATTTGAGAAGGGGAAAAAAGAAAAGACTTCCCCAACAACTAACAGGAAAAAAAAAATCAAGACGTTTCCTTTTCACGTGTTATTTCAAAACACAGAGAATATACTCAGGAAGCATTCTGAACCTTCTCAGAAAGGAGAGAAACCAAGAAATAGGGCAGCCAGAGATGTGGAAAGTTCCTCAGTATCCTAACAGTGTGCTCAGTCAGTGCTCCCTCTGCCCCAGAGACAGAAGGAGACACACTTCAGACCAAAAGACCACATTGCCTAACATTTTGGCTAGCTTCCAGCTTCACTGCATAATAAAGAGCAGGTATTTTCCACTTTAACCTTCTCCTTCCTAAAACAGTGGTATTTAAAAGGTGGTAAATCTGTCTAAATTTAGCAATCAGAATCTATCATCTGATTTCACTCTCTTACTTTTAGGAATGGACATGTTTTGATTTTATCTAAACAAAACAGCTTGTACTTTTGCACTAACTTTGCAATAAATAAACATGTAAATATATAAATAAATAGAAACTAGTGCAAGTGAGGCATTTTACAAATGTGTGATATTTCTTCTCTGGACTTTTTCAATCCGGTACAATCCTACTAACTGTTGTGATTTATTCTGCAAGTTGAATGCGATCCAGCTCCTGGGGCTATATAATTATGTCAAAAAAATTTTTCTCAAACTTGATTGCATGAAGAAGCCCGAAAGTGTGACCCATCTGCATTCTCAAGACTTGCAAACAAGAAGGCAAATGGGGAGCACTCTAAATGAATTTTTTTAAAAAGCATCTCAGAAACATCTTACAAAAGCCTATCTCAGATTTGTGGTTATTTGACGTAGACAAGCGTGGTAATGCTTACATGCTAAAATAAAAGATAGGCCATTTTATCCCTAGAGCCTTGGATCATGTCATGATAGCATTTGCACTGGTGGCCAGCACCCGGCGCTCCCTCTCTAGTAACCCTCACTTAGAATGATAAGCAGGTCAGGAGCAAATCCAAAACATGATGGGGTCAAAATTGTATCTTGTAATCAAGTTGTAGTGAAGGCAAGCAATAGGAGGCAACATCTTAGTTCACAGCAAAAGAGATATGGCAAAGTATCCATTAAAAATAGGTAGCTCTATAACAAAAACACCCTAAACTAACTATGCAAGCAGAGCTACTTTCCCTTGATCCTTCCTTTCCTGTTGCAGATCTCTCCCACCTCCTGCTTTGGGCTTCTCGGCTGCCCAGCCGGTGCAACCAAAGAGCACGCAGAGGAGTGATGTGTGCCAGGTGCCACCAGTGGTTCCTGCTTCCTGCAATGAACTAAAAGGGTGTCCAGCAACTCACAGGGGTGATGGCACTGCTAATACCATTGCTGTGGCCTGCAAGGATATGGCCAGAAGTGCATCATCTCTTCCAGACACGGATATCAGTTTTCAAATGAACCAGAAAGACAAGTGTTACCTCAAATAGGCAAGCTGGGTATCCTCATGGAAAAAGCCAGGCTTTTTTTTTCCCGTCACTGTATTGTCCTCCATTTTCTTCCTAGGGCTAGGGCTTGATGAACATCCATTTTCCTTTTCCCCACTGCTAATGTCTCTGTTGCTCTCACATCCTGGTCCCACTTAACTACATCAATATCCTTCCATACCACAGAACCCCATTCTCCCCATCAGCGGTTTGATTTCCTCCCCCACTTCTCCCATCGCCAGAAGCCCTATCTCCTCCTATTCCCAGCGGAGAGTGCTTTGCTCCCCATCTGATTTGAATTCCTCCCTCCCTACGTGGGTGATGAATCATTCAGAGTAATGGCATTTTAAAAACTCTACAGAGAAGGTAGGTAGACTCAAACCTGAGTGGGAGTGCATATAAAGTACAATGTTAGTGGGTGCTTTCAAGCCCAAGGCCAGAAGTTCCCAAACTTCCCTGGTGCATGAACAGTGCCTAAGGGCTGGATGCTTCCTCCTGGACGTATGTGTTGATGGCAACTACCACAGCCAAAACCAGTGCCATGTTATATATATTAATAGATAACATTTAATATTTAATCTTTATTTATCATTTATCATTACTATATCATATAATTATATGGTACCATTAACATATCATAGATCACAGAAGATTCAGAAAGAAGTTAGTTAGAAAGATTATCTAGAAGAAGAAAAAAGTAAAAATTGAAAAAGTGTGTTTCCATCCCATTTTAACATTTGGGGGGACAGACTTCTTACCATGCAATGTTTCTATGATGTCGTTAATAGTGCACTTTCTATGAAGAACCACCGAATGTAACATTTTTCAACTTGTGGCTTATCAACTACTGTCTTTTCTGATGAAAGCGGAGTTTAATTCTTGTCTTAGCCCTGCAGAGATTATCTTAGCTCATGCATCACCACCAAAAACCCTTCTAATTACAGGGTGACTGGAAACAGTGGTCACATAGTCTCACTATAGCCCATGTCTCAGTGACATTTTCATTCTGAGTCACAATTTGATTCAAGGCAAGAAATAAACTTTTTACTGAGGGAAGTTCTGCAGTATTCTTTATCACCTGAGCACATGAAACAGAAAAGCTACAGTGTGACTTTGTCCAGAACTTGATGTGCTTAACAAATAGCATGTTGTTTAAGGACTTTATTCAGAACACCTACATGTTTTATTCCTGTTACTTGTACAGCTCTTACATGTGACAAAGAGACTAATTTTTCAACAGAGGAGGGGGAAGGAGAGGGAACAGCTTACGGACTTTTAAGCATGTCTTTTTTCTGAGAGGCAAATATAATAATAGCAATATGGGGCTCCATACCAGCTATGTCTCAGTGACTTCTTTTAAACTTGTTTAGCCTATAATTGAAGGATAATTTTTCTTCTTGCCAACTCTGTCAGCTCACACTGACATCAGAAAACCCAACAGTGTTCCTTCTGGATTATGTTTCATCACCAGTAAAGAATTCTGAAAACTAAATTTTCCTCTGTGTGCATGAGTATAATCCTTAAAATTACAGCCATGGTTATATTTGTGCAATACCCCATACCCTGCAAAAACTTTGCGGTGCATATGTACCCTGCCAGTCACTATATGCACTAGGGTGTCCTGCTTTCTGCTCCAGCCACGAAGCTACAGCTTTGCCACCACTGAAGTTGACTAGCTTGTTAGCTCAACTGTGATTGACGTTTGATGCTCAGAGCATCCCCCAGAGTCAGCTCTATGTAGCTGCATGTGCCTCTGGAATTTCAGCAGGTATAAGCTATGCCTGCCCGAAGTGAGCATCTTTTACTCAGGGAAAGGTGCATTACGCATCTGCACTGCCATCCAACTTCCATGGGTACAGATCTGTTCCAACCACCTTTTATGTGCTTTCTGCCTGGCCAGGATGAACAGGGACAGAAATAAGGAACTATAGAGCTAAAACCTCAAGTCTCTGAAGAGCTACTAAAGACCAGTGTTCTCTACACACCCCAAAGTGCATTATACAACAGCCAAAAAGAGCTCAGGCTGACATAAAAATCCTACAGTCTATTACAAAACTGAGAGAAAACTTAGTAGACAGAAGGATGTCATGTTGCCTTTTCGGAGGAGTCACCTCTTAGGTTGAAAAATCTATTTAAACCCAATAAAACTTCCATTTTCCTTTGATCATGCTTTTTCTGAGTCTGATCCTGCCACAGTTCAGATTGCCATGATGTAATTAAAGAGACCACAAGTAACAGAGAAAGCAAAATATATGCGTTACATATAAAAGTATTGAGGATAAAAATTCTTCTGAAAACTCATTTTTGAGCAAACTGACATTGCAGGTTTTTCCACTTGGATGTCAGACAGAGGCTAGCAAAATTTACAGTAACAAACATTTTAATTCTCACTCAAATCAGAGAGTGACTCAGCACGGCAAGGAAAAGCAAGACTAAATGTTGTGAAGTTTTGACAAACCCAGCCGAGGAATGAGCAAGCAGTCATCCAACTTGGAAGCAGACACAGAGTTTGCATCTGAGGAAAACTTTGCTGAATATATTTTGGAGGGGTTTTGTCACAAGGCAGTCTCACTGCAAAGTCAAATCCCACGTGTATACTGAATCCAGTGCCAAATAATTCCTTTCTGGGTATAAAACCAGTCGAAGAATTCCAGGAAGCCCTTCCTTACCAAGGAAGCTAATTCAAAGGCCCCAAATACATATGAAAAACCCCTTTCCTTCCACGTTTCTCAATCACAGGTACCTCTTTCTCGCTTCAGGGCAACCCTACCACTATTTTCAGACTTCTCATCTTTCACCCATATCCACAACACAGCTGGCCCTGATGAACTCACCGGCCCAGCCTCTACTTGTCTCCAGCTTGGGATAACTTGTACTGCTTACAGATACTGTTTCTTGAGAGCAACTCCTTAGATAACCTGCACACTCAGATAACCCCCCAGTTCCCTTCCTGCATCTCTTGACAGATCTGTCAATTTGTCCAACTTCTGGAGGAGACACTCTGAAATGAGGAACGGAGGGGTCAGATGAGGGGTACCGGAGATAAGGAAGATGGAGGCATCTGGGGGAGGGCAGGGGGAAAGGCAGGAGGTTACACAGGACCAGAGACTGGAGCTGAATCATAGTGTAAGATGCTCTGGGGCGAACTTGCAGTGTGACCTGCAAACCTCTGTGATCAACACAGCTGGCAAATCTCAGTGAGAATCTCTTTAGTTTCTACACTTTACATAGAAAAAAAGAGCATAAACATTTTTCTTCCTCTGGCTAATTCTTTTGCAAATAGAGGCAAGGTCCAGTTATAAGAAGCTGCTGCTCCCCCATCCAGGTTCACATCAAGTCTCTGCTTCACAGATACCAAAAAGTGAACACATCATGGCTGGGAAGAAACGCTTTATTCCAGATCCAGTCTGGAGCAAGAGACGAAAGCTGGCGGTCAGAGCAGCAGCTGGCATAACCTCAAATCTTCAGGAGAAGCCATCAAGGGACACTAAGACTGATCTCTTCCTCTGCCTATTGCAACACATCTGCTTGGGCTGGGATTCCAGGCCATTCCCTTACTGACAAATGTCAGCAAGCAGCGTGTGCTTTTGAAGGCTATTACATCTGTGTCCTACTCACGCTCACTCCAGCGGTTCCTGTTTCATATCCTGTTCTGATTGCTCTACATTTATCATGTAAATTAATTTCAAGTACACACAGGGGAAAAAAAATAAAGTTGGTATGCATAAAGATTATAACATATGAGAATTTGTTAGGGTTTATAATAAAGCTTACTGTTAAAACCACACTCCCACTACACAAATACATGGACAATACAAGACCATGAGCTGTATTTCAGATGGAAGTTAAGGTGCAAAAATAAGTCATTTGGTTTCCAGCAACCTTCCAACATTCACCTTCAGAGACCTCCCAACTTTCAGAGTCCTTACAAACATCACAAACCCAATGGCAGAGCCAGCAACTCTCATTCATTCAAATAAACTGTATTGATATAAATCCTTCAGAAGCAGTGGATCTCTGTGAGACAGGAACAGTGAGCAGTAACAGATATAAGCACTTCAATGAATTTGAAGGGAAACATTTCTCTCAAACAGTCGGAACATGTTGCAGAACTTTGGAAATGTCCTGTTTCTTACCTGTCAGAAAGAAATGTTTTAATTTATAATAAACAGATCTTTTTATATCTGAAGGCCATACTGCTGCATGGACATTGCTCTGACAAGACAGACTATGCAGCCCTTTTTGCCATCAGGGAGCTCCTGAAGGCTGTGCTGCCTATGCCTGCTATTCTTGAAAGCAGAGATGGGATTACAGGCTTCTGTGGGGCGTCCTCAACTCACACCCACAGAGACCCAACATGTAATTCTCTGCCGACATGATTTTTCCTACCATCTACTTCTGTGCTGGGCACTAACCCAGGGAAGTTAAAAAACCCTCCCCCATGACACCCACTCAGCACTACAGTATCTGTTTCCCAATCCTTCTGATAAGTGTGCCTGTTACTCTGTTCTAATACTGTCCCAAACACAACAGTATGCCCCTAAGTTAAACAGCAAAGGAGAATAATTAAAACTAAGCATTTACCTGCAAGCAATTTTCCAACAAAAGGGGTAAAAAGTTGTCTCAGCCCAAACCCAACAGAACATCACAGCTACTGTCTTTAGTGCCTGTGATCCTCTAATAACAGTGACCATGCCAGGACATCGAGGGCTACATTCAGCAATCAGACTTGAAATATTTCATGCAATAGAACACCAAGTGCAGGTTGTTTGGCTCTGGTTTTCATGCTGTAGGTTACAAATGTTTTGACAAATTTATCTGACTTGCAATCAGTAAATAAACAAGTCCTAAGACACTTGATGTGGGAACTGTATTTCCCAGATAGAAATACATTCCCACACCAACTCCAAAGGGAGTGTAAGTCTTCAGTGAGTAATACAATAGTGCTACTCCTATAGCCTACTCAAATTGTCTCTGAGATTACCGACATCTACCAAGCAAGAACTGCAACACACAGTTACTGCTATTTTTCTGTAAGATCCGAGAATAGACCAAACTCTCTGAGTTACTCGGTTAACGCTATAGCTTACTGTGCTAAGGGCGTGCTCCTATGAGCAATGCTTACACCTTCTGCCAGCTCTAAAGGTGCAAGAGGTAGAGTATTTCCATTTAAAAGGCTTTGGTACTGGTTCTTATTTCAAGCTAATCTTCATTGACAAACAGCATTTCTTATTTTGAAGTTGGGCTTTAGGATTCACATGCATTTCCTCTCAGTCTCTCCAAGACAACATGAAGATCTTTTTTCTTCCAACTCCCAATATGAGATGTGCCCTAAAAAAATCTCCTGGATTGTTTAAATACCAACATAAGGATTCTCCCAACTGAGGGAGAGAAAGAGGGGGGTGTATACCACATGAGGAAAAGGATTCCTCCTGCATCATCGGTTCTCCTTAGAAACTTGGAGGAGGCTGTTTCGTGTGCGCAACAACACTGTCTCTGTTACAGACTTCTTGAAAGTTGAAGAAAGCGATGTTGCGAAAGGGAACTCCTACAGTGTGCAGCTCATTTAGTCTGCCTTTAGGTCAACCCAGACGGAGGAGATAGGGCCCTCATGGCTTCATCTCTCCCCTTCTGGGAAGGGTTTCATCAATGTCACAGAGAAGATGTTCAAAGGTACTGCATTCTTGAAGCATAAAAAACCTCTTATTTCACTGGATCAGTGGATCAGGGAGAAGGTTATTTGTGCCTATTTACAGCACCTCACAACTCAAACAGGTTGAAGACTGAATATGCAAATAAATGCATCTGAGGAACCAAAGAATATGGTTTTCTCAGTCACCAAAAATGCTCTGCTCTTTTTGATCTTCATTTATGTTTGTCTTTCTATCTCCTAAAAGAAATCTTGAATGGTGCTTATATATATTTAACTGTTTCTAATTTACTATAAAGAACAGTGAAGAGTTTACACTTCCCTTAACATAACCTGAAGGCCTCAAATTTATTCAGACAGGAAAGCTCATACCATTTTAAAGATAAAGTATGTGACTACAGAATCAGATATAATTAATACAGTGTGTCCTCATTCTCCAAGGAGGGAAAAAAGAGAGAGATTATCACTATGAAATACCAGCCACAGATTAGATAGAGTATGAAAGAAAAAGACTAAAATGTGGACTGTGGCTCTTGTTCAGATACACATCTTTAGCACAGTAAATGTCACCTAATAAGTCATTTTTGCTCCATCAACCAACCACTAATCTCTGGTAATGGTGTTCCAAGTTACCGACTGAGTTGAAATACATGGAAAATGAATGCAGCATGTAGATCCTGGATACCTGTATTTGTGACGCTGTTGACACAGCAGAGGCTCGGTGCACTCCTGCTGCAGCCATGTTTCCTGTTTCTATAAACATGCTCTGTTTGAAAAGGGGCTACTATGGGCACACATGTGCAGTTTATAGCTAGTTTTGTGCCAACATAAATCAAGCCCAAATGCCATCTCAATGACATAATGTAAGACTTATGCTTAAGGGAGTCCACATACATAAGTAAGTGGGTTCCAAAGTAATTAATTTGAGGAGTCCACTTACATTTCAATCTCACAACCAGACAGACTGCCTCATGGTTCCCTTGGCTTTTTAGCGTCAGACTCCCCAAATTTCACTCTTCCATTTCCTTCACTTCCTCACCTTTCAGGGTCAGAGCTTAATACCGCAAAGGGAAATGAAACAGAGAAAAACAAAACAAAACAAGCTGCGAAGCAGATTAAAGCCATGTTTGACATTCAGAGGTACATGGTTCCTTTTTCAGCTACAGGTATGAAGTAGTAATAATTTTGTGTCCACAACTCACAGTATAAACATGGTTTAAAAGAAAATGGAAGTTTTCTTCTATTGCAGTGCATCCTCACTCAAAAACTGTCATGGCTTTTTAAATGTATTCTATTTAATGTTCAAGTCAGCTGAATTCTAAATTGGTTTGGGTTGTTTTTGCTTAGAAATGGTCTGGGAAGTAGACAGAAATCCTCTTACACTTCCCTCAACTCTTGGTGCTCTAAATGCACCGCTTCTGAGGGGAAGGTGTTTGCAGAGCAAGCCACAGAAATATGTGCTTCTGCTTGTTAGAGAGGATGGATCTGTCTGCCAAATGTCTTCTCCTGAGTGGGACTGAGAAAATTGCCATCAGCCTGCGGCTCTTACAGAATTCCTGCTCTGACTGCACCATTAAGCAACACCCCGCACACCAGTCTGCTCAGAGAAACTAACTTGCTAAAGTCAGGGTCCAATTCCTTTCCCAGGAAAACCAGAAAATTAACTCCTACTACCTTCTGTGGAGGCTGGATGAAATGTAAGTGAAGAGACATGCAATTAGTCATGGGACAAAATGGCCCATCCAGATTCAAGAGGAGAGATGTTTTACAGGAGGTAATTAGCTTACCCAATTTATATACGCTGCCCTGAGTCAGTGGGCATGAGGCCATTTAGCAAGTCATGGGATCAACCTTAAACCAAGGATTCCCATGTTTTCGCAGCAGAGAAAGCTGGAACTGTTTCACACAGCCAACAGAGGTTATTAGCTTGGTCCCACATTTCTCCCTATAAGATGCTCACACCTCATGAGGAGGTCAGAGGGATTACAGCATATTTTTGCAGATCCTAGTCTATTCTTAAACTGCAGTGTTTCCATATTTGTTTACGCAATACTAGTGCAGAACCTATTTCTATCAGACAGCCTGCTTCAGTCTTCATGCTTTTTAAAGAAGAGAGGATAGTGACAATACGGACATTTCCAATGAGATCTCCTCTGGTTCATTTTAAATGTTCAACCTCACTTTCGGAAGGGATTTCAGCTTTGTTTCTGATTTAGTCTGATGAATATGTAGCAAGTGCCAGGGCTGCCTCAATACTTAATGCACGTATTTCCCAGAGTTTCTATAGAGGTCATCATTCTAGCATGATCGATATATAATGAAGGAATATGAGAAGCCAGTAAGAGAGGTCAGACTTCACGGACCTGCTGAGAAAGGCTCAGAAAAAGAACATGAAAGCTGGTAACAGAGTATAAGAAAGCATGGCAATGACTAACCTTTCCTGATGAATAAGTGTTTACATAGCTAAACTTTTACTAAACTACTAACCAGGCAGAAATGAAAGACCCCCGCTTCCAAGTGGATTATTGCATTTCTTCCTTCTCATTTTGGGACCTAGAAAATCAAATTTCAGAAAATGATGCCATGGTTTTGAAAACCCTAATACAATTTGCTGGATGCCAATGGCTTTTTCTACAACAGCTTAAATAGCCATACAACGCTTCCATGATTATGAAGATCTAAGGGAGGAACAAGATTTTTTCTTTTTTCTGCTTACACTTGGAATTCTTCTTCTGTGCTTGCCTTGTGTCTGAAGAGATGTAAACAGAGGGGGGAAAATGTGGTTGAAGGAGTTATTCAACAAAATAAAAAAGTGCATGTGTACACTCATACAGAAACAAAGAAAACACGCAGAGAGAGTTAAGTTTCTTATAAGAATCTCCTTTATTTTAGAGGAGAAAATGTAATGATTGTATGATTTTAATGTTTATGTAAAGATAATGAACAGGTAGCATAACTGAACAAAGCCATTAAACAAGACTAAACTTCCCAGGTACAATTTAACTTAATTCATGGTCATATAGGACCCTCTTGCTCATGTCAGAAGACAATTCAGTCTTCAGAAAAATCAAAATAAATGTTCAGAGTTTTAAAGGGTGGGTCTGTAGCTCAGAGGTGAAACAAAAGTAGTTTTTGAACAAGTCATCCCAAATTTAGAACCGAACTCTTCTTCTGCTACAAGGCAAATGGACGATTCTTCCAACCCAGAGACGAAAGAGTCCTGAAAGAAAACGCACTGCGGTAATCAGCCACATTTAACACAGTAACAAATGAGATGAGAGTGGAGGAGTTAAAATGAATGCGCAAGTAGGAAAGAAACGCAGCATAGACTTGAGGCTTGTGTAAATTTTTTGATTTTTTAGTAAAATAAATGTCTTCCATCACATCCTGTCTCTTGCTTTCATGACCATTTTGCAATTTCCAAATTTTTACCAGCTAAAAAGAGAACAATACTCTACTTCGCACGTGATGGTAAGATGCCCTATGCTGATGAGATGATATCCTATGCCAGATTAGGGATCTCTCTGGTCCTTCGTGTCTGTGGGGTTGTAACCACTAACAAAAATTTAACAAAAAAGTAAAAGGAAGTTTGCAATAGGCAGCTATGGGCAAATCTGCCCACAAGAAGTTTCTTTCTTCTCCCTAAAAGTCAAAGCCTGATTTGCACCCTGAAGTAATTCCTGTGCCTTACACAACTCTTAATTATTTTCAATGCTTGCTGTAGTCACTGTAAGTGTCCCCATAAACTGGATAAATGAACCTTTTTTAGGGTTCTCCTGAATTCTTCCTGGTGATATTTTGTGGCAATTAATTTATTTTAAGATCCAGATACCTTCAAAGATGACTTAATCAACAGCACATTCTGGCCTCACCACAAAACTCCTGAAACTGGTATGTGTTAAGTCCAGACAAGCCACTCCAAAAATGCAGACAGGTGCCCACAGGAGGGGCGAAAATGCAAGAATTTCCCATGCTCTCCCAGCCGGCTGGTAAGCTCCCTGGCCCAGCTCCCTGCCCACCAGCTCCTGCCTCTGGTCCTTCCTGTGTCTGTGGTTGTAACCACTAACAAAAATTTAACAAAAAAGTAAAAGGAAGTTTGCAATAGGCAGCTATGGGCAAATCTGCCCACAAGAAGTTTCTTTCTTCTCCCTAAAAGTCAAAGCCTGATTTGCACCCTGAAGTAATTCCTGTGCCTTACACAACTCTTAATTATTTTCAATGCTTGCTGTAGTCACTGTAAGTGTCCCCATAAACTGGATAAATGAACCTTTTTTAGGGTTCTCCTGAATTCTTCCTGGTGATATTTTGTGGCAATTAATTTATTTTAAGATCCAGATACCTTCAAAGATGACTTAATCAACAGCACATTCTGGCCTCACCACAAAACTCCTGAAACTGGTATGTGTTAAGTCCAGACAAGCCACTCCAAAAATGCAGACAGGTGCCCACAGGAGGGGCGAAAATGCAAGAATTTCCCATGCTCTCCCAGCCGGCTGGTAAGCTCCCTGGCCCAGCTCCCTGCCCACCAGCTCCTGCCACGGATCTGGGCAGAGGAGGTTTGAATCCAGCCAGTTACTCTTCCTTACCCTGCTCCAGGGAGCTGCACCCACCAGACAGTGATCCCGGGAGATGTGCTGTGGAAGCCCACCTTCCGGCTGCCCCTGGGAACGAGCTTCTGTCTGCAGAGAAGTCCTTCAGCGAAGAGTGAGGGATGAAGGAAGTGGGAACAGAGGCAGCAGGGACACTCCCTGCAGCCTCCACTACTCCCAGAAGATGTGCTTTTGGGGAGAAGGGGCAGGGAGCCTGAATTAGTGGTTTTAAAGTTGGGGGAAGAGGTGGAACAAGTCTTAAGAGTATGTGGGAGGACATGGGAAAGAAACCCAAAGAACCGCTGATATAGATCCTCAGGTCAGTATAATCAGCAAAGTATCATGCAATAAGCCAGGAATGAAATCATGGCTTGAGCAATGATTTTGTGCCACTAGTAAAATCCTGTGGGGAGTAGTCATTGACAAGGGTAGGCTTAGCCTGGCTTTTTCATATTTAGGAGCACAGACAGCTAAAGAGCTGAGGGGAAATGATTTATGAGGACAGAGCTAAATGCTTATTGCTAGGTTAAACAACAAGTAAGGGCAGACATAACAGCCTACAAATACCCATAGGAGTAAACGTCAAGGAGTGTGAGGAATTGTTTTGAACAGCAAAATAAATTTCCTAAGACTGAGGTGCAGTGGCTTGTGATACACTTGCCTAAAAAGCTGAAGTTTTGTTGGTCATGACTAGCCTGGGCAAAGCACGAGCAAACAAAAGGCAAGGAACAATTCTGTGTTGCTGGAGAGGTGAAAGAGATTATTCAAATCTGTCCCATGTTCAGATGAGCTCCACTTCTCCATCACCGGAGAAGCTATCTGCAATGTTCAGCAAGGTATAGGAGTTGGAGACAGCATTCTAGAGACATACTGCAACGACTTTTCCAGTTACAATTTTTGTGATAGCAGCAATTACAAACTTTATTTCATCAAGACAGTTTCAGGTTGATTGTATAAATGAAGAAGTCACATAGCTGCTATTGCAAAGGCGTAAGCACACAAGATCACTCATAGCTAAAAAGACTATCCACCACAGCAGTTTTACTACGGTTAATATCAAATCTATCCTGCACAGAGGATGAGTGTTAAACTTGCAACCTATCTAATGCCCCCTTAAGCCCCTTAAATAGGTCTTAAATGGACTTGAACTTTGTTCTGTGCTGAGCACCTGCATGAGGGGTGAGATCTAGCCCAAGGTCATGTTTGAGGGAGGTAAAGAATTCAGCAGGAGGCCTGAGGGATGTGCCTGATGCTCCACATGGAGGAAAAGAGCTGCTGGGGCTACACTGAGCAGGAATGCAAGGGAAAGGGAAGGAATGCAAGGTAAAAAACAAACAAACAAAAAAGACCTTTGAACTTTGTTTCACAGCATGGCATTGCAACTGTGGCAGGGTTAGGAACAAGAGGCTACAACTAGCAAGGTAGAAAGGCAGAGTGGGATTGCTTCTGAATCCCTCAGATTGCAAAATTATTGCCTAATTAAAGGAAATAAATACAGGTAAAGGGGAAAAAAGAGCTCCTACATAGTCTCGAATTGTTGTAAGGGGGAGGGGAAAGGAAAATGAAAACAAAGCAAATGCATAGCCACAGGAAACAAATGTAACCCTAAGATACCTTCTGTCTCCCTCTTTTATGGCAGATGTCTCGTTCCCAGTCCCTGTGGATTGGTTTATGCACTTCCTGCCCTGATTGAGACACTGGATCACTAATGCAGAGCACTGCTTAACTCAGGGGTGGCAGGAACCTAATTCTCACTTAGCCCCGAGTCCTGAAAAAAATCTCAATGCTGGTGTCCAGTGGCAAGAAAGAAGAGACTAACTGTTCCTTGGCCCCTGCATAGAGGAAGAAGGTAAATTCCCTGCAAATACCTCAAAAACTCTACAAGACTTTACATTTTTTTCCAAATGCAAAAGTGAGAGGTGGGAAAAAAAAATAGAGGAGCCACGCATTATTCCTATGGTGAGGGGGCGGACTGAGAGAAACCCAGGAAAGCTGGGGGGGGCATTTATATTGGCTGAGCATCATTAGGTGGATCAGTTGCTGGCTATGTGGTTTCAATGCATGCACAGAACAAAACACATTGCTAAAGTGTCATAAAGAGAAGAGATGGATTTCAGAACTATCTAAAAACAAACTGCAATTTGTCTCCCATCTTACGGCTAGGAAAGAGCTGACCATCCTAGAGGAAATTCCACTCAATGTCATAACAACATTTCAAGGCATTTTGGAGATTAAGGAGTAGATTAAGGAGAAATTCAGATACAAAAAACCAAAGAAGCTGAGGAACTCTTTTTGTCAAAGGGTTTACAAGTGGCAGGAAAAAAAGTATTGAGGAAGAAAGGCCTTGTAATTAAATCCTTAACTTGAGATTCAGGTTCTTCTTCTCACTTTAGCTTAATGCCTAAAACACATTCACAACAGGATGTGCCTTATAAATTTGTAAACACTATGTTGCTTAAAGGTACACGATACGACACAAAATTTCATAATCCATGGCATGCTGTCAGGAGGCTACAGTAGGAATAGCTGACTGACTATGCAGTAGCATCGTTCCTATAGTAAATATATCTAAGAAAATTCAGGTAGTGTCATGGTACGCAAACTTGTGCCAGGGAGAGATTTTGAGTCTATTGTGTCTGTTTCTGTGTTGAGGGAAGAAAGTGTTTTTCACCTTCCAGACTTGTTTGGGGCTTTTTAGTAGGAAGCTAAAACAATTATCTGAACAGAGCCATACAGATTGTAAACTTTGACTCTCCCAGAGAAGCATTTTCTGTCCTACAATAGCTTCCAATGAGCAAGACACCTTCTGCCCTTTACTTTTGTTTCATTAGTTTTTCGGTGCGTTACAACACATCACACTAAAAACTGAGGTAGGAAACAAAAAGAAGAAAAGAATCCTTATTGTGAATCTTTACTTTTGTCTGGCATCTTTTTCTGGATGTTTATGACGTCCCATAAAGTTGCTGAAACATGCCTGCTCTATTTTTAATTGTCATTTTAAATGCCAAAACTCAGAGGTCTTGCTTATATTGTATGCGAACACAGTGTCTGCTTATGTTCAAACCCTCAGGCACTTTAAATAACTCTACTGTACACAGAGAACGTTGTTCATTTTGTTTTTACAATTTTTGCATGTGTAGAAGGAGCTCTAATGTCTTGAGAACATAAATGTATGTTCATAACCAAGGAGTAAGATCACAGCTGGAATCTACCTGAGCCTTGGATCATATTTCAGCAGTGGCATGAAGTGAAAAAGCAGCTTATTTCTCTGCTTAATTTACAAGAGCTACAACTGGAACAGCACATACTAGACTTAGTGACGTAACGCACAGGTGAGTGCGTGTTACAGGTCCACCACTGTGCCTGATCCACAGGGAATATCAGACTGTTTCAGCCAGACTTAAGAGCCGTTACTGCTGTAGCCCTAGAGGAACCTGGTCTGAACCCTGGTGTGTTAGTAAAGGTGGCAGCTGCCATAACAGACTTCTGTGTAGGCTACAAACTTGGGGCATAAAATGGGGGTCTTTTTATTGATTCCATTGAGTTTCGTACCAAGCCTCCATTGTTCTGTCTTAAAGAATAAACCATTACAGAGAATTCATAAGTGAATTTGCTTTTTTCTTTCAAGGATTAAGCAGGAGCAGATCATAATTTCCTTTCAATGCATCTATTGTTCATCAGTATTCAGTAAGTTTTATTATGGGCTTAAAAACAACAGCATATATATCTTTATAGTCACTTCCAATCTGCTCCTTACATGTTTTCTGAAACTCACATTTTATGTTTAGATGTGATTGACCATGAAAGTCACGGGGTAATATGTGTTCCCTGAGTAAAGACACAGACAAGTATCTATCTGGCCAATGTTCATTTTTCACATTAGTTTGCTGTAAATAATCTTACATGCAATTTTGCCACTTCTTTTCATAGGAATCTCTGCAAGTAGGTTAGCATAGTGTGGCTTGCAGAAAGCTGACACATAGTATTTATGAACAGAGAGGAAGTAAATTAATTTCAGTGTTTGATTCAACATTGGAGAAAGGCTTTTTGCAGTATTTATTCACCCACAGTAATAAGAGAAGGTACAGTCCCTCCTCTAGTCCAGCCATATTACCAGACAAGGAAAATTCTGCTGAGTTAGGACTACAGACAAGGGGTCAAAGAAAGAGGGGCTACATTTCTCAGTGTGCATCCCATACAGCCAGTCCTGTAATAGCTGTCATTATTTGTAACATGCGCAGTAGAGGAATAGGTGGAGAAATGAAGCCGTGCCTGTAAGGTAACACCCTTTTTTTAAGCAACCACCATTTTTTGCAATGACACGTACAAGGGTCATTTGGGGTGTTCCTTCCCTTTAAGTCTGGGTTTCCTGAGAGGAAGGAGAGCTGAAATACAGGAACAAGTGGCTGCACACCACTTCCAGCAGCGCAGTAGACCTTCCTCACTGACACAGGTTTAGAAACCACATCTGAATCTCCAAACTTCCTGATGTTCTGCCTTTGAAAGGAGGGAAGACAGGGAAGGAGATGGGTGGAGAAGGTGAAGAGGTGGTTCTGTCCTTTTAGAGGCCTTGCAAACACAGCAAAACTGCTCCCATACCCTTAAATCTACCATAAAAAGTAGGTTGCGATACAAGTGGGAAATACAAGGAAATGTTTCAACTAATAAAATGTGCTGGACTAGCACCACACTTCTGCTTAAAAAGCTGTTTATAATAAACAACGATTACTTACAGTATCATTGCAAGATCATTAGAGGACTCAAGAGATCGAAGAGTACCTGGTTCATCTGGTTGAGACCTGGAAAACACAGTGTGATATATCAGCAAACACCACCAGCAATCAACGTATTTTTTATGAGGGCTGTTAGAACAGGAGGAAATGTTCAAACCCAGACTGCTGGGCCACTCTGTGACCTAATCCTGGCCAGAGAGAAGAAAATCTGCCATTCACTAGATCACCACTGATAAAAAACTTCAATTCACTAGCTAAGAACATCAGTTTGTCTGGGTTGTATTGCAGATCACTTTTAAGCCTCTAAAAGGGTTAATGGGACCCCAGAGATAATAAATACATTATGCAGCTGTGTAGGTGCTAGGAAGACGAATATAGGTTCGTTTTTACAAACTTAACCTATGCAGAGTGAGTCATAATTTGCACCTTGCGTCATTCAATAAATGGGTCTTTTGAAAGTCAACCCACTGTGAATGGGCTACTAGCTCTCAAAAAGCAAGAACCCTGCTCTCCTGCCCACAGGCTGCCTAGTTGTAGGATCAAAAAGCTATCCTCCTTAGGTTACAACGTGATGGCAATAACAGGATCCAAACAACTACACGTTTGTGGGTTTGCTGCATCTCTTTTAAAAGGTCAAAAGGTTTTAACTGAAACAACTGTTCTTATTTCATGAAAGAATAATTCTTAACCATAACTGTGTGTTAATCTCATTGCTGCTTCTGCTGTGTCTTGTGACATTGTTTCTTTATTCAATTACGCCTCACATCAACTTTTTAATTAATACCTTCATTACAAAAGCCTTGAAAGTTTAGATCAATAACATTTGCTTTTGTGCATTTCAACCGTAAGCTTCTGTGCAAAGGAAATTTTCTATTTTGTAGTCACCCAGGGGAAAGAAAAGCAAGTAGAGAGGAGGTCTACATGTTCACAGGGATATCAGCACTGAGGAGACAGAATAATCATCTTTTGTTGAATACGAAAATAACGAAAAACAAAGTAAACAATACCCTTTTGTTCTGCACAAGAAAGGCAGGGTTTTAATAGTCTTTAAACGAGATAGAAAATTTCCATCCAAATGGAACCATGGAGTAGGTAGACACATTACAACATCTTGGAGTTCAGTGATTAAATTTAATACTGTGCCAAACAGTGATTAGTTGATGAAGGGTGTTCATAAGCAGAATGGAAACAAGGGAAGTGTGGCTCCAGTATAGCATTGGGCCTCCAGTGCAGTTTGGTGTTAGGCTTTCTACTGTAATAACAGGGTCAAATGAAAAAAAGTTTACTTTGATTTATTTCCCTAAGGAAATTCAGTGGAATTGTAAACACAGACTGACTGGTACATATTACTAAAACTTCAGCATTCAGGGTCGGATCTGAGAAAAGGGCTTAGGTATCAACTGAAGCACAGAAACGTATCCTTTTCTTCAACATTTTTCCAGCTCACTAACTCAATCCCCCTGCTCAGAGTACTGGTACATATGAATCCCATTACTAGACACTGAATTCTCCCAACTCACTGTGCAGGCAAAGTAGTGTCCTAATTAAGGCTTCTGAATCCCAGCCTCAGAGCTGGGTACCTACGTCCTTTATGGATCTTTGCCTTAGTGCATTAAAATCCCCTGTTGAGCCCAATGCGACACATTGTCCTTAACACCGTACATACGTGACTAATGATCCAGGAGAATAGGAGCATAAATCCTTTTTAACTTAGCTGTGGTCTCTCCTGAGCCTATCCAACCCAGGCAGCAAGCATGTGATGCACAGAGAAGTCAGCAGCAATACACGAGCCCCATGCATACAGATAGATCAGGTCAACTTCAGCAAACAGTCACTGGTTTTGCAGAGGAGGACAAGCAAGATTGTCCCCTGGTTTTATAAAATGAAAAGTTACCCCCTGAACTCTGAGAAGTGACCTTTGAAGGAAATAAAATTTTCACTTCAGTTTCTGCTAAATGAACTGCTCCAGCCCATCCCGGTATCTTAAGTATCAGTATCTGAAGTCTCATATAATATAAACCTCACATAATATAGAAGTCCCACAAAATATAAGCAAAATTAAACTGAGATATATGTGCACTAGAAGACAAGACTCCTCTATAAGCAGTTCTTCTCTTCTTCCTTTTTTATCATCACCTATTCCTACATCCCAGGCAAAGGCTATCATCATTCTAATTTGAATGCTTTAAAATCTATTTTGGACCAGACCTGCTCTTAGCTGCATTAGTATAAACCTGCTGTCTTTTCATGGACTTTCTCCAACTATATTCTGGTGTAAGTAGATCAGAGTCTTATTATGGTGATAATTTGCAGGGTTATGCTAAAGGTCAACATTGGTGCAGGCCACAGATTTTGGTGAAATCTCATCTATTTATGGGGAAAAGAATTTACAGTTACAAATTATTATAACAGCAACAATTTTTTTAAAAAATGATAACTTGTAGATAATGT
>NW_008796165.1:11431858-11460200 GCF_000699145.1 Aptenodytes forsteri | reverse complement strand
AACAGCAACAATTTTTTTAAAAAATAACTTGTAGATAATGTTTCAAGCATCTTGCTTAAAATTTTAAACCCACCCATCAATTAACAATAATTAATCACCAAGCATGTTATGCGTGCTAAGTTAGCTGCAGCTTTCATTACAAGAAAATAAAACAAGTTTAGGAAAAACTGTCTTGGAGTCTCTATTTGACACTTCAAATGAATGGTTGTGTAAAGCTCCTATCGGTATCCTCCGTCACAGGCAACTTCCCTGACTGCCAGAGGGCCTGGGAGCTTTTCTCATCAGTGGGAGAAATAAGTGATTTGCACCTTAAGAAAAATTTCAGACTTATTCTTTGGTATGATTTGTGTTCCAGGCGGTGGTAGGAGGTAAATCCTAGAGGCTTTCTCCACAATGATCGAATGCCAAGAAGTGGAGCAGTTTACTGGAACAGCAGCAGCTTCTAATGTCTTTGCAATGACAGCTTTAACTAGAAAGGTACAATATTTTATATTCTGCGAAGCTGAGCTAGACCATTTTGGCAAAGACTCTGTCTGCCTACCAAGGGTGGAGTAGGTATTTACTATCTATATAATGACTTCCTACTGCAAGTGGGTCAGGTAATTCAAATAACTAGCTAAAACTGCCTTTGGTCGAGTCTGGTGGAAGTCTAGCCTGTAAGTAAATACGTCCCTCTGCTACAGAGTGCACATCCTCCGTCATGTGATGTCTCAGCCATTTCCTGGTACTGCCACTCCACTTCACTTTATCTCCCTCCGATTGTAACACCGGCAGTTTCACCACTGAGGTTGCTGTTGCTGCACTTTCTGGTGTCAATGGCCTGCTGTGAACTGAAAAAATACCTGCTGAAAAAAAACAGTCAAGCGCTTGAATGATACCAGAGGCTCCTTCTTTCTCTGCCTTTTTTGTAGCACACCAGGCAATCATCCAGTTTGTCGGTTCTGCTTGTCCAGCTCCAAACCAAATGTTTCAGAATCCAGCCTGCACAAATAATCAGGTTTTAAACAATAACTGCAGCAAAAGATCAGCTTTGCTGCATGTGATCTGTGTACTGCTTGGCTTTCCCTCAACCTGAGCCTGGATGCCTTATGTTCAAACATGTGCTTGTGTTCGTTCTGGCATTTGGAATGGGGTAGAAGGTATTGTGTGTGTGTGGTGGGGTGGTAAATCCCAAACTCGGCAAGATTTCAGAGGTGCTGCCTTGCACAGTGCTTAAGAAATAACTCATTTCTGGTTGAAATGTTAAAAGAAAGGTATGAAGTAACTTGTATGGTAAGAAGTAACTATCAGCTCCCACCCAGTTCCTGCAGGCACTGTGAATGGAACAGGCTGCCCTGTCTGGTGGCAAATCTCACTTCTGGGCAAAGCAGCCTTCCCATCAGCCTGCGCAGCAGCCCCTGAGAGAGCTACTGGGAAAGGATGCAGTGGTTATTTTAAAGATCCTGCAAGCATTCAGAATACAGCTGTTTGCCAAAAATATAGTGGTATGGCTTTGTTCACTGTAAACATTTTGGGCAACGCTGTTCATATTGCGCCAATTCACTAAATGGCCTAGCTCTGAAAGCGAGCAGAAATTTTGTCAAGCCTTGCAGTGAGTAACAACACTTGCTAAGAAAGTCAAAGTTATTTCGGCAGACTACAGTTGAACCACAAAAAGAGAGGTCCTGAGAAGCAAGGAGATCCTACAGATGCAAGTCAGCATGACCAAGAGGTGTCACCATGCTTCATAACTCAGTCCTTTACTGGAAACCAAGTCAGCAAAACAAAAAGATGTTCACAGACTCTAGTGGGCTCTGGATTAGACTGATGCCTTCTGGGGAACAGCTTCATGAATCCTGGCAGTTTAGAGTAGCTCTTTTAAAACAAAATTTCTGAAAATGAACAAGTTATTTCATAGATTAACTATGTTATCATGAAAAGTTTTTGCTGCATATCTTTCAAAACAAGCACGCTCCTGTAAAGAACAAACGAATGTCAGTATTTTTCCTAAATGTAGTTGAAAATTAATACTGTAACCATGTGTCACTTAAAAGTACTCTGTTTTGATCTTCACAAGGTTATCCCAGTTGCTTCGCCCCATAAAATTAACCACAAACACAATAGTGAATGAGTCAGAACACAGAGGTGACTCTAAGAGAAGGGATAAATGCCTCCAGAGAGCACAGCAAACAGGAGGCACGAAGCAGTTAAGGGTGCAGCAGTGTGTGGTAACAGCTGAACGAACAGGTACTGGGATAGAGAGAGAACACTTTTCTGTAAAAATTCTCATTTATTTCAAGCTCCTCCACCTCCCACCAAGGCAAACGACTTCTGCAGGGTCTGGAACACCTGATCTGATGGACTGAAGTCTGTACTGGAAAGATGTGAGCTACAAGATGCAAGCTCTGAGCAGGAAGGTGGCCCACAGGCTCCAGCACTTCTGCACAGGGGTTTTGAAAAGAGTTTCCAAGGGGCTTAAACAAAAAGTTCTTTCAAAAGTGCTCCATAAAATACACCTGAAGAAAGACCGTTAGGAGGAGACTCGGTTTAGCTCTGTTCTCTTCTGTTTAGCTTAGGTGCTGTTTTTTCACACACAGAAACACATGTACAGACTTAGTACACCATACAATGCCTCACTAAAGTCATCAAGTGGTGGTTATAACTTCATCCAAGATCAACAAGGTCTTTTTCCACAAGCAGTCCTTTGTGTTTGGGATGCCTATGCCCTGAATTTTACTGTCTCCCAATCAACTAACAGGTGCTCTGCAGTCAAATGCGAGCTATTTAAGGGCAACCTGCATAACAACTTCCCAGGCTGGCAAGCAATCTTAAATAGTAGTTAGGTACTGGAATGGGTAAGTTTTATTCACACAAACAGAAACAGTCCCAACAGGAAAAGAAGGGGGGGGGGAGGGGGGGGAGAGGGAAAATGGTATCTTTCTTGGTTTCCATTTAGTTTTCTCTTTTATATGTCAGCATAATAACTCTCAAAGAAGAGAATGAGCTCCCAAAACCAGACACCATGGTAATCTGACATTATACAGTAGTTGTTCTTAAAACTTCCCAGTTTTGTTTTGGTCAACAACATAATGTGCTGATTATATATATTTTCTCCATTTTCACAGGGCACAGATAGCCATATACTGCTAATGCATGTTATTTTGGGCAATTTGACTTTTATTTTTTCCCCTACTTCCCACTTTGGGGTAGGGGGAAAAAAAGTTTAAAAACTCTCTCAGCTAGATGCCAGATGTGTCATTTTGCAATGTAAAGCCACACCAGAATTTTATAAGCCATGCAACTGCTCATTTGTGTACCGTTCCCCTATCATATTTTTAAAGTTTCTAGGATCGGTGCATTGAATGGCATAAAATGTGATGTTTCTCATACAGAAGTCCCTGCTAAGAGCATTGTATATATGCTGCTTTACGGCCCCAGATGGGCAGAAGCATACTGCTGGTTTCTTTGGTCTAATGTCACACAGGAAAGGCTTCTGGATTCTTACAAATACATGTGAACCAGAAGAGACTGCTGCCATGTTCCACTACTGAAGGTCTTAAAAAAGACGTCAGCCAAACTGAGAGGATGTGGGAAAGGTGTCAGTGCCTTGAAGTTAATTCAGATGAGGAAACAGAGATGAGAATATCAAAGACGAAAAATGCCTCCAGTGTATGCCTCCAGTAACTTGTTGAATTGCAAGGAGCAATACAGTGCTTTCACTTAGTCTATACAAGAGAGAGCAATAGGATCCCATCACAATCTCGTCAGAGTCCCCCCACTCGCAGAGGCAGAGGGCACAGGGTGAACACGTGGTCTAGAAGGTAAGTTGGTTCAAAGGTGCATGGGAAGGCCTATGCAAGTAGCATTGCTGGAAAGAAGTCTTGTGGCCAACAAATATGCATGAGCCCTCATGATCTCCTGGATGTATAAAGTAATAGTCATTTGCTGAGATGCTATACAGTTACTCAAGAGTGAAATACATCCCTGCGTAAGTGCTAAGTTTCCAGGCAATGATGGAATTATATTATTCAGGAGATTGTGACATTACTGTAAGTGCCATCGTTTCTGCTACTATAATGTTTCAGTCTGCATAAAAACAAAACTCTTACCTCTTCTCTGTCCTCTTCTTCCCCTGTGCCAACACACAAGTACTGGCACGGTGTCTCTTTTCTATTTAATCATAACTATAGATATTTATGGGGCATGCGAATACATGGGCAGGAGAGACAAAGAAGAAAGATGTTCATAGGCACTGCTGGCTGTGAAACAAGAAAGGGTGTGTCACACGGAGCATGTCAAACACATAAATAGCACCTATGGTGTTATAATAACAAAAAAGAAAAGTATTTTTACTGTGGAGTCTTAACACGTTATACCAGGCCCGATAACACATACATAGGAACAGCCATACCAGTGAGAGCCAGCAGAGCTCCAGAAACTATTCCGTAACAAAATCCACAAAGTGGCAGGTAGGCCACAGCATCACGGATGCAGCTGGAAGACAGGCAGCATCTTCCCATGTACAATGCGACATTTACTAGTATATATAGATCGTATGTGAACTGTCTCTGCTTGCACGAAAAAAAGGCATCTCCTGTGCACAACTGACTAATGGCTAGAATTAGATCTGCACAGGAGATGGCAGCTTACATCATTTAAACCTGGACAGGCCTGCTAGACAGACCGGAGGTCAGCAGGTGCAGAGACTTGCTCTTTGAAGACTCTTACTCGGTATCAGTTGTGCAACAGGTTATCAGCGTGGGTTGCTTCCGTATACGGTCATGACCCGTAAAAGTGGAAAAACTTGTTTTGTAGTAGTGGAGGGATTTTCCTGAACTAGGTTAAATAATATTTATTTAACTAGAGCCTGCAGTTGCTGGAGCTGCTCTGGATTGACATTAGCATAGCTGAGATCTTTAATCTTCTTTCATCTGCTACAATGCAGAAAATCAGTGTCTATTCATTTTTGTATTCATTCAACATTCATACCAGAAACTCAGAACTAGTTTTCTGGATCCCTCAATCCTTCAGACAGCGAAATCTGACAATTTCTCAAACCACAGGAAACTTAAAAATAGCACTTGTTCCAGCACAGCTACACATTGTTGTTCTTGAAATCTGGGTTAGAAAATACTTACAGAGTCTCTAAAAGAGAGAGGCCTGAAGTGAAACGTCTCTATTACTGCATTCCCTTATTTAAACAATTAACCCTGTGAACAGAAGACCTACTGAAGCCAGATTTGCTATTGATTTTGTTCCTTGAGACTAATTCCTACATGGATTCCCCAGTGTCTAGTAAGTGCTCCACCTCTACTGCAATCATCCCCTGGGGAGAGGGGGAGGCACAAGAGTGGGAGACACAACTTGGGTTGTGTTTGCGCTGTATTTGACTTTTTATTTTCACTAAACATCCAGGATTTTCTTTTCAAGACCTCTACCCTTCTAATTTGAAGAACAGGCTGAAAAGTTGCTGGAGGAGAAATTCAGGTATTTCTTTAGCAAAACATGGTAAATATTGTCTCTGCCCTGCAAGCTTTATCATCTAAGGGAAGCAGATGCTAGTGACAGTTTTGCAGAAATCCACTGGAGTACTCTACAAAGCGTTTTTTAGGATTACTTTCAGGAAAGCAGAATACAGACCTCACCTGGCACAAATCAACAGCCCCTACTGAATGCAACAATTTTGTATTTATTTACCCTTCACCCTCATACTTCAGGGCAGCCAACAATGCTGCTTCCCCTGGAGGAGAAGGCCCTCATAGACTAATCTAAAGTCAATTAACAGCTCCAGATTTGGACTCAGATGGACTCTACTATGGAGTGCTCCTCCCTGCTAAATATGCCCGGCGAAGTGTTTTATTAGCCCACACAGCAACTGCAGCTGCCTCCTTTCTCCCTACCTGAGCACACTTGCATTTAAGGATCTTCCTGGCTAGCAAAATAAGAGACGTTACATGTTCCAGCAGCTAGGGTTTGGTACAGTCTAATAAAACAATGAAAGTAGAGCAACAGATGTGTCACCTTAATCCAGTTTGGGGACCTACATTTACTTAATATGCATTTGCCTATTTTAAGCAGCTTCTTTACACACTTCTTCTCTTGCCCCCTTTGTACACTTCAGCTGCAATATTTCAACAACTAAGGGGATAACTTCCACTGAAAAGATGCTTAACAGTATTTTCAATTATAGTCTGCTTGTGAAGAGCCTACGGCGTCTTCTTCATAATTCTTTTTAAGTACAGACCATTAACAAAGGCCTGTAAGTGTCTGGACAGAATCTACACAGAGTGAAGAGGTTATGATTTGCAAATGATGTTTCTTTTCCACTGTAGGTGGATCAGTATGCGCTTGGGAGCAAATCTGCTATCTTTTGGGAATGTTTCCAGTTAACTCCATTCTAACCACATTTGCTTTGCTTGGTTCTGCTTCAGGAACCGAAACTAGCTTGGCTCTAGCATTAAATAACTGAATAGGAAATAGCAGAAGGTTTACCATATACAGGCTGGCCAGGGGTGGAGCGATATATTGAACTAAAAATACAGCAAAGACTGGGTTTGGGAGATTCAGATTGGTTCCATTTTAATTAGGAGATATACAAGCTCCCAGTGCTGGTGATGAAGTTATCTTCACTGAAAACACATTCACATATTCAAATATCACCATGCCTCAAAAAGGGAAGTGTTGAGACATAAAAGCTTAATGCCCCAAAATGAGGATCTGGTCAAAAAATGCATTCTGCATTTTGTCAGTTTGTCTCCATGCCCTTTAGCAGTTAGGGTGCCTCCCTCTGCCCCATCCCACACACAAGTAATAGGGTTAGGGGAAACTTTTAGCTGCACATCAGAAAATTCAGTAATAATGCTAAGCTGATAGGAAGTTTAATCATGGGTGGGGCTGGTGTTTATTTTGAAACTGAGGGAAAGATAGGAACAGCCTCAACCACTCAGATGAAAAAGGGCAAGCAAAATACAATGCTGCAAATGCAATATAAAATTTGAGGAAATTTTGGCAAGGGAGTAGTTGCAAACCAAGTCCCAAGTCATTAGCAGGAGAGAATTAAGTACCAAAATATCCTTACAATCAAGACTTCAGATCTTTCAAAATACTGTCCAATCTTTTAATTAACTTGTTATAAAGACAGAATAAAAGAGAGTTTGTTTGTGCCCTTAGCTACCTCTGATATACACTAAGGTAGCATCAGTGCAATCAGTGAATCAAGGCAAAACAAGCAGAAATGAAATCCAGTTCCAGACTTGGGTAGCAAACTCTAGGTTTGACCCTATGTTATTCTTTGAACAATAAATATTTTACTCTCTCCCAATCACATTCTGGAAGAACGAATCCTAGTCCAGATCTTAACTGGACTGCAAAAATAAAACATAGACAGCTCATTTATTGATACTGTGAAATATCCAAACAAGTAATTTTATTGCTATTAAGCAAAATATAACAGCTGGAAAAATAAACCTCAAGCTGTCATTGAGAGTTCAGCTACAGAGAAAGAAAGTGAAATGGTTGAAACAAACAGAAAAAGCACTTCCCAAGGAACGCTGAGAATGGGGTGAGCCCCAGTTGCTCTGACTACTGGCAGATCAATGTGGCTATTTGGTTTGATGGATGAAGAGATAGGAAGTCAGGTGGGAAAGTGCCCCCATGAAAGTAAATCTGCATTGTATCTAATCCACTAGGGAGGAAAACTGTGGGAAAAAAATATTGTTGGCAAAGTAGGAGGCACGCAAGCCTGGTACACCATGCTTGCTGTACTTCAGAGGAAAACAGGAGCACAGATGTTAACACAGGGGTCTCCCTAGCCTGGAAAAAAAAAGGCAAAGGAAAGAGTGCCTATCCAAGAAAGTTACTCCTATCATTATAAATCTTCCCAGTTCTATTTAAAGAAAGCAAAAGAGCCAACAGAAGAAGCTGTGTTTTGCAGCTCTGCACAAACACCCGCAGATAAGGGTGGTACCAGGTGTCAGCTAGCCCTGCAAAGTCACTGAAATGTCAAGGATTGTTTTTCCTCTACTCCCTTTCTCTTTCCTCCGACTGGGAACTGCCAATGTTTATTTAAAAGATATCCCTTGTATTTGGCAAGAGTGCCAGCGGGGCAGACGTTAATGGATTATTATTTGGAGCTGGAAGCCTGCCAAGACGATAAGGATAGCCTGCCTATCCAAAGGCCCAAAGCCATGCCATTAACAGTGGGAGTCAGAAATGAAATCGTCCTGCCAGATGCTTTGCTATACTGAGTACAGCACAGACTTGAAAAGCAAGCTGCCTCCAACTTATATTTGATCTGACCTATAAAAATAATTAAATAAGTAAAGAGGCAGACATGGGCTATAATGGGGGACTAATCCATCTGTAAGACCCAGGTCTGATTCTTCTCTTTTGCAGTGGCGTGGAGAATTTGTTCAAACCACCGTGAAGTCAACTGTGAATGTTTCTGTTCACTTCTCTGCCCTTGAACTAGATCTCAACCTGGAAGCCCTGAACTCAACTGCTAAAAGCAGTGCAAGTGAGAGACCTCATTGTACTGCTGCAGCTTCAACAGTAAAATGCAACAAAAACATACCTCATTTTTAGCGTTGCTCCAAACAGGAGGAGCACGTCTTCGTGTAGCTATCCCCATAGTAAAACGGTTAATGCCAGTACCTCCTGAGAAGGCAAGCCTGAAGGAATGCGGTATTTTGTGTCTGAGATATATTTAGATTAACATTGTTTACTATTAATCTTCTTCTCTGCAAAGCCCTTTCTTTCCCAACAGACAAAAAACGATCAGTATCGCTCCACCGTTGTTATATGTTCTTTGGAAGATGACCTTTTCCGTGGCCCATCAGACAGCATGGACTATAATTAAGGTGCTTATAATACAATTTAGTAAAAGCAGGAGCTGGGGCACAGCAGCATTTACTGCTGTGATTGAAAGCCTTAAAGGTAATGTGGAATTTACCAAGTAGTAATTTTTTTTTTTTGGGCTGGCAAAAAAAAAGAAACTTTGTGCTCATTTGAGAAGTTGGTCTGCCACTAATGAAGTTGAAGTAAATAGAGCTGCTTTCCTACTTCTCATGAATGCATGCAATGAAGTATTACCCCAGACAGGTGTTCCCTCCAAAAAGAAAATACACATAAAGATTTAGCTACTTTTTTTTCTCTGGATTTCTTTTTTCTCACCTTAAATATGCCTAAAACAAACCCACAGGCTCACATACTGTTACCGCAGGGAGAACACAGAGCCCACCTTTGCTGGTGACCTCTCCTGGCTCCAATGTGGACCACATTAAAGTCAGGTTCAGAACATGGTAACACCCTCATGTAGAGCAGTCAGTCATTTCATACCAAGGGTGATGGCTAATACTTCCAAAGGAAATTCAGTGCCGACATAAAACACCATTTCTTTACTTACTTCTGACATTTCATTGTGCCTTTGTGCAACTGCTCCTGAGGTTTTTAAGCAGGATTGTTCTCTGAAACAGGACTCTACCAGCAGCACAAAATTCAGACATCTGGAGCTGTAGAGCCATCCTCAGTATCAAGTCAGTCGTAAGGAAAGTGCCGAGCACACAAGTCAAGAGAGAACTAATCTAACAGCAAACCTGGAGTCTGGAAGTTGGTCTGACTTTTCTGTCTGCTTTTCATACTATGCTAGTATTGCAGGCATTTGAGTACTTGCCCTCTAGCTAAGGCAGCATAGTACGGCTGATTCTGAACAGTTCTGTCCTCTCCCTACTAACTGTCTGAAAGAAGAATAAGGAAGGAAAAAAACCCTCTTTTTCATCTGATATTCCTGTCCAGTTTCTTGATGGGAAGATATGTGAGGTTACAAAGTCTTTTTGATGGATGTATCAAGAATTAAACAAGATTGAAGGTATTCTACTTTCTGAAGGTAATTTACATTTTTAGATTAATGCCTAAGCTGGAATACACAATTTAACCAACTCTAGACTTATTTTACTCAATAGTCCTCAAGGAGAATCTTCACAACAGGGAGGTCTTAACTGCTGAAACTCTACTGGGTTGTCAACAGTGAAAGTTATTGAATTATTGGATGTAGCTTTATACATCAATTCCTGTGGTGATTATTTAATGTGGAGGTTGTTTGGTGTCTAAGTGCCTTGGTCTCACAGCCATGAATTACTGGAGCTTAAGAAAGGTAAGTCAAGTCACCCATGTGTGTAGTGCATGGAGTCTCCAGGCTGTGATGGCACAGGCAAAACAGTTTGTAGAGAAAAAGAGCACTGCTGCAAAGGATAAACAACTTGGGCCTGTAAACACCATTTATTATTGTTTCTTTAACATTCACTAGGAAACAAAGATTGTGTTTCTCAGCAGCAGTTTTACCATTACAAATAGCAATCTGATTCTATGGTATCACAGCTTATTCCTAGCACTAGGAGTGGGTGCACCAAGGAAGGACAGATGGAGGCTATGCCACAATCAACATTCAGTAGGGTGTCTGTCCTCACCCACTCATCTGCCTTCTCATTCCTCTCTGACTGCACTGGGACTGCTCTGACCCCACCCCGTAAGCTGTTTCTTCCATGCTGTCTCCTTAGTTGTTTTTCAAGAGCTTTCTTGCTGCCCACATGTGTCTCCTCCTCCTCTTGGATGCTGTTTTCTGCAGAAGCAACAGATTGCTGTGATGTTGTCCTTTTGATCTAATGAGAAAAACTCCTACAACAATGATGTGCGTGTGTTTCTTTCCACATTATTTAGCAATGGGGCTTGGAGGCACACATCTCTCCCGGGATCCTACTTTTTCTGTAGGTGCCACCTTTACTGGCACTGATCTCTCAGCTTAATAAGCTTTTCTCCCCCCCAGCCCCAAATCTGCATCATTTCTTTTTGCTCTCACCATGCAGCCATCAGAGCCCTCACACTTTACCTGCCCTCCCTGTGGACTGCTGCTACTATGCTCCAAGATAAAACCTTTTACACACAGCAGGTGCAGGAATGATCTCGATCTCACTATGCATAACCTGATGTGCAATGCTTACTAAGTTCTTAGTCGTTGTATATTTGTCTGTGGCTTGAGCATAACACAAGGTTTTCTGAAGTCAGACACAAAAGCCTAGCTGGCTTCAGTCGGGGCAGAACGAGCTCCAAGGTCACCGCCAAAACACCATACAGCACTTGTCCATTTTCTCTGCTACCCCACCTCTGACAATAGCTCATGGTTGAACTTTAAAGGCATGTCAGGTTTCTTTCTCATTTTTGCTCGTGATCACTTTATTTCTGAATCATGGACTCAAGGATGGATTTTAAAACTGTCAATCATCATTCCTTGTACTGATACTGTTCTAAGATCTCAAAAACTTATATTCTCACACAAATAAATTTAGCCTTTCAAATCATCTGGGGAAAATAAGAAATAGTTGTACTCATCTTACTACAGGCAGTGAGGTAGTTACAGATCTGCCAAAGGACAAACCTGGGCATTGGTGGCAAGAGAACCCAGCTCCAAAACTTGCTCCTCAATAAATCATTTGGCGCATCAGCTAAGAAATCATCTGAGTCTTTGTGCCGTGGTTAACCTCAGTGCAGAAAGCAGCACTGCTTAGTACAAAAGCTAACTCTTACCAACGGAAGGAAGTATAAAAGTGCATTTTCTTAGTAATTAGAGTTGTACCTATCAAAGGGAACTTATTGCGATGGACAATATCAATTCTTTGCCTCTCATTCCCTTCAACAATGTAACACACCTCGGGATTATCAGTTTCTTTTTAGAAAATTCTCCTTTACACATCTCACCTTCTTTCTCAGCACTTTACTGGATCACTTATATTTCTCTGTAAATTCCACCTGCCTTCCAAAGTCTCCTGTCTCCCCCTGCAACAGCACTGGTGGGCTCTTTCTACCACTGGTACTGACTCAGCCTGGGACCATGTACAATTTGCTACAGCTCCCAGGGCTGCAGTTTGAACCCCATAAAACAGCTACTTTGCTTCTGGAGGTTTGAAAGACTATGTATGCCAAGTGCTAGCTCAGCTCCTCCCATGCAGACACCTGATGAGAGTGTCACAAACTAATAAGGGACCGCTCAGCAAGGGTGCTGTGCTCTCTTGAAGGAGACAGTCAGAAAAGCAGATCTGATACCTTGTGGGAGAAGGGTTTCACACACGAAGGCTGGCTGCTTACACGCCTCTCCCCAAGAGCTCCACTATCCAGGCCACAGTATTAATATATGTGACATGTCATGTGTACATGGGGGAACCTCATGGAAGTTAAGACGTATCAGCTCCTGTGTGAAGCCACCTTGAAACATCTGGCAAGCCCTAGGCACAGCAAGGTTGCATACATAACTTGGAGTAAGTCTGAGCTTACTCCATTCAGCATATGATGCAGAGTCCTCTGGACATTTAGGGACCAATGAGCAGCAGGCCTCCTGTGTGCTGCTGCTGATACAGGGGAAGAGGTCACCCGAATTGGGGATCCGGGCTTTAAGAGAACACCACACAAGGGATTCTTATCCAAGAATAAAGTGTCTTTCCATCACTGCCAAGCAGACTGAACCTCTCTGAGAGGGTGTTGACACACTACACAAGACAAGTCTCATGCATACCTGTACTCTTTTCAAACTTCAGAGTGCCCATGTTTTTTCTGGTGTTAAAGTGTCTTTTTGGTCACAGCAAGGCAGGACTGTGAGCATCCATTCTGGACATACTGTCTGAGAGCCCAATCATGCACTCAAACTGCTCCCATGCACTTCATTAAAGTGGAAAGAAAAAAGAGCCATACCTCCTGGAGCTCAGTTAGGTCAAATACGAGGTTTCATTTGCCTATTTGCCTCATTTTGCCGTCATCTTGAAGGCAAAAATAGGGGGTGGGAAGGCACCAGGAGAGAAGAGCATCATAAATCATTCACTGTATTAGCAGGAGGCTGGATCGGCCAGCCTTGCTCATTTAGCTACCTTAAACTTCATCCAACCTGCTTATCCCCCAGCTGCAGGAATAACAGACCGCTTGAAAGGTAATATTTTTGCTATTAGTGAAGAAAGGAAAAAATGTGATCTTTGCTGTAGCATGGGAATAATTTTTCCAGAGCTACATAGAATGAGCCTGAGTGAATACTGCTATTTTTGGCAATAGCCCTCCTGCTTAGCTCACATCAATAATTTTAATGCTTTATTTGTGGTTTGGGCTGTAAGCAATGGTGAAAGCCTGCAGAGAAAAAAAAAAGTGGCAAAATTTGCTAAATAATTTTGAGTTCATGACATTCATAAAAATACACGAATGTTTTCAGAATTTTCAGAGTCCATACATGCTCATAAAGCTGAGCTATGAAAGCATTTTATTTTACATATGCAAACATCACTGAATTACTCTTTATGAGGTTTTAATTGGACCTTTAAGGTTTCAGTGGTTACAATGACAGACTGTCAAACACATTCTTAGATTCCTGTGTCTTGCGATGTCATTAATACAGAGAATCTCATGTTTTGTCCCCGTAGTGTTTTTCTCAGTATTTTTCACTTTTTAGATCACAGCAGCACCCAGAAGCCCCACTCAGAGGTCAGGGCTCTGGTGTTTCAGGTGCTGCATAAACAAAGAACTAAACCAGACTTTCAAGGTCTCAAAGCACTTTACATATTATGGGGAGATATTTCACTACAATAATTACAGCTTAAGTTGTATCGTCTTCCTTGCACTCCTACAGCGGTTTTGACCCCTATGTAGGTGGCCTACTTTTCAGAGCTGCAGAGATCCCAGTGCTCCCTCTGAGCATCCTTCCCTCCCATCACTTCTCCTCCTACATGTCACTGCTTACTTCTTCTTTTCCCAAATCTGCTTTGGGAAAAAAAGCAGTACCACTGGACTACATTTGGAAAAAGACGTACCACAGGTGGGGACTTGTCCAGCCAAAAAATATGTTGTCTCCCAAAGCTCACTGCAGTCTGGCCATAGGGTTTAAACCACTATTTATTTCACAAGAAAAAGCTTGATTCTTAACTGGAGCAAATCAGCAAAGCTCAGTGAATCTACAGTCATCGACCCTAGCCAACTTGAGTTGGCTCAAGTCACAGTAATATGCACTGAGCAAAACCATTTCATCACAGAAAACCAGGTAAAAACGGCAGGCACATCTGAACACCTAGGACTGGACAGAAAAGGGCTCTCTTGCTCCTGAAAAGCGTTCCCTTCTTCTATTTACAGAACTTATCAAAAGTATCTTTAATTTGTCAAAAATACACAAAAAAATATATAGTTGATCATCCCTACAAAAACCACATTCAAGCATGAACTGGCTCATAACAGTCCCAACCCACCCAAACATTCACAATCTCTTAAGTACAAGAGGAATCATACTCTAGTTAGTCATACTACTCAGGTTACTGTAGTTAGGCATGTACTTAATTACTCAGTTGGATCAGTCAAGGAAAAGTATTAGCTGGGACAAATGTTGTCTCCAACAAAATCAAGTAATGAAGATACTATTAGCATTCATGAAAGAATAAAGATATTCTCATATTTTTAACAGGCAAACAACTACACAGAAGCATCAATTCAGGCTCAGCAGATCTAGTTTAGGACTGTTGCTAAGTGAGTAACAGGCTAGAGGAGGAATAATAATTTTTACTACTCCATAGCAACTCTGTTTTTTCCTTGAAATTACATGTTTAAGTTCTGCAAATTCTGCAGCCAACGTCAAATTCAAAATGATCACATTAACAGAAGGAAGAGTAAAAGTGCAAGAAGGGAAATTCTAGTGCCTTCCTCCAATCAACCAATACACATTAATGATGTCAGGCTGAGACTTACACATACAGGGTTAAGTCACCAGTAATTTTTTTTTTTTTTTTTGATTGGAAGCTAACAGGGTAGCAAGGCCATCTGCATCATGTTTACAACTCCATGTACTGGTTGCAATTAGAAGTTGTGGATTTGATCATTAGTTCACTGGTTTAAACACAAATGCATTGGCTGAAATACAGTCATGCTGGGTTTAATAACAGCAATTGCAGAGTGCGTTATTTTAGTTCATGTTAGTACTATGAAGACTTGGGGAAAAACTGGTTGGCAGACAAACCCATCTTTTAAATTCTGTGGAGCAAACAACTGACACGCTGGCTCCTTGCCCCTTAACCAAAGTATACCCAAAAAGTGTATCTGGAGCAGCTTGCCAACTGGGCAGTACAGCATATGCTGGGCTATAGCCCCAATAAGCCCTTTCTACTGGTAGTCCTCCCTTGTTTGAAGAACCTCAAAAAGCATCAAGCTAGACAGTGAGAATGACCTATAAATCAGCAGGCCTGTGGACCTGACACGCACCTCGAGGGCAAGAGACCAATTCCAGTGAGTGATCCAGAAAACATAATGTTCTCTCTTAAAAATGAAAACCCAATCCTAAAACATAGTGATTAAGACCATTCCTGGAAGCTGGAGATAGAGGTTCAAGTCCCTCTGGAGAAAAGGGACTAGAACTCAGCTTTCCTACAGCCTGGGTAAGAATTCCCTTTATTAGACTCACTATTTTTTAATTCTATAAATATAATTATTAGTATTTGATAAAACAGCAATGCATTCACAAAAAAGAAAATATTATCAATTATCAGACAAATTAAAGAATTTGTCTGAATTAAGAAGCTGAGAGAAGTAACAACTGCATTTTCTAGCAAAATTACAGTTCTGAAAAATAAGCTATAATTATAAAATATTAACGCAAAGCCACCTTGATCAATTGAGTGTGCCTCCTCAAATGTTCATAACCAATAACTGCAACTGCAGTAGGATCTTCGCTTAGAAGATAATGAGTTTTCACAATGTCTCTCTGCAAGATGATGGGTTATCTTTCACCATATTGCAACATGCTCAAATTGTGTAGACTATCCTCAGCCCAAGAACACCCCTCCTTTTCACGCATCTCTTCTTTAAAACCAAAATTGGTATTTTAAAGCATTATACATTTGCTGCATAACCTTCTAGCTCAAGCCACTGCCTGAGGCACAGTTACTGTGAATCATTATGTAGAAAAATATTATCCAGCATAAGGCAGCAAAAGTACCTTAGAAAGAATATCAGTATCTATATACCTAGAGCCTGACACACTAGAGAATAACTCCAATATAACTTGATGAGAATGAGCGAATTTACAATAGCATAAAGCTGGAATAACAGTGGTTGAAAGGAACTAAATAGGAATCAGCCTCAAACTGATTGGGGGCCATAAGGGAACATGTGGCCTCAATCATGACAATGCTGGGTTTTGAGAACAAAAGCTACTTCTCCCTTTCATAGGGACAGTTCTTGAATTACATACTCCTTTGAGACAGGAGACATGGTAGGCCATGATATGCAGATAACTGCTAGCCTAGGCAAAAGACTTCCTTCTGCTCTACTTACTACTTTAATTATCTTAAGCAGGATTTTACAAATAAAAAGCACTTCTTCCCAGCCCCTCATTTCAGTATATTCCACCCGTCACAATATATTCCAGGGACCACAAACCACATGCCAGATATGCCCTCTGACTTCAGTTCAAATAGCATATGGCCAAGGGTTTCTGAGTTATTATTTGATAATACTGAAAGGTATTATAGTGTGTGGTCCATCAAAGGCATCTGAACAGTTCATTCACCCTACAGCGAAGGAAGGTTTTCCCATGCTGGTATATTTTAGCCTGCCTGTAATTTGAAAAGGATGATTTTTAGAGCTGGTTACAATTTAAACCTTCCAACTTTGAGCAGTTTTTGGACTATAATGTCAACGTTCATTAGGGAGGGAAAGATGAGGAAAATTCCATTAAAATTTAGAAAGTTTTAGACAACTGTATTTGTTTTACTTCACATTTGGAGGGCTTCAGCATCCTTGTACAAGTGGTATTACACAGAATAAATGCAGCATAATGAACTCTAGTTCAGAAGGGGAGCAAATTTTATAGAGTTGAAATCCTCATGATGCCTCCTCACACATCAGAAATTTACATTTTAGCCTAATGTGCAAAAACATTATGTAAATGTCCTTTCCCCCTCCCCATCCTTAATAACTTTCAAACCACCTAGCAGATTTCAAAGACATTTAACAGAGCAGAAGAGATTTCTAAGATATTAAACTTCTATGAACTGTGTGAAAATAGGTATGTGGGTAGACAAGAAAAAAGTGATTAGTGCTTCCAGCAAGGGAAAGGTTGCAAAATGGGCTTGCACTTAATGAGACATCACCAACTATTTTGCACTCTGGAAATGAGAAGTATGATGCTTTTCCCAGTGGTGAGATATTTAATTACAGTTTTGACCTTATATTAACTAAAAAAAATCCAACACAGAAAACCAGAGTCAGTGTATTTTATTACGCCTTGTTTGGACTAAACTCCTTGTTTGGAAAACAAGGTAGCAAGAAAACTTTCCAGTTAAAATGTGACGGTTGACCTGCGGGTGAAAGCAAGTATGCAGACAAAGAGAAGACAATAGCAGCATTCTAATTTAAAAAAAAAAAAAGGAGCACCTGCTAAGTTTGATCAGATTTCCTCCTCTCATCCCAACCTGCAAACATAAACAGATGGGGTGCCTCAGGTAAAAGATATCTGGCAGCATGGAAAGATCTCTTCCCACTGGTAATGAGTAGATGGATCATATTATCTTAGTAAAGTAAATATGATTTTTAGTCAAAATGTCAGTTGTATTTCATGGGGTTTTTTCCTTCCATTTCTGAACCGATCATGCTAGGTTCAAGGTGAAACCATTTGGCATGTTGCTAGGATTGATCTGTAGAAAATTATGGATTTAAAAAACCCCACCCAAACCAATAGCAAATGACCAAATGCCGCCACTGTCACACATTTCATTTGGGTCATTGCTGCAGCCTCAAACTTATCATTTGTACTGGGAAAAGACCTCCTGATGCAATTAATTCCTTTTAAAGAATTGTGAAGACAAGTAATGTTCATGAGGTTGAGTGTGGGGTTTCACCTTGTCGCCTGTGCAGGAGTCCAGGAAGGCTGCACAAAGCAGTCATTCAGAGAACAGGAGGGCTCTCATTGACAGAAACACTTTCAAAAACATTCTTAACTGGAATTTTGGTGTAAGGTGTTACACAGCTCCAAATATTTGTTTCTTTGTTTCCATGGGA
Source organism: Aptenodytes forsteri (assembly GCF_000699145.1). Taxonomy (NCBI): domain Eukaryota; kingdom Metazoa; phylum Chordata; class Aves; order Sphenisciformes; family Spheniscidae; genus Aptenodytes; species Aptenodytes forsteri. The sequence goes on along the minus strand of NW_008796165.1, from coordinate 11,442,158 downwards.
ACAACAGCACAGTGGTTTAATAATAAAACAACATCGATCCTCTGAGTTTGAGAGAGTTCCTTGATTTTTGTTTTGAGTTAAAGATTTATTTTTCCATGGGTTTCCCCTCTCCCCAACAACCAAAAAGTTGCACAGTTTAATGCGCTTTCAGTACTTTGGGCGGGGGAGGCGGATCCAAAACATTTAAGACAAGTCTTGCAAAACTTGTATTATCCTGCTGCATATTATAAGCCAGGCACTGCATTAAACACATTCTAAGAAGTCCATATTTTGTAGACTTAGGTTATTTTATATCAGATCCTTAACATACGCAATTCTTCAGTCACCCTCTCTCTGTATTGTAGAGACTTGACATAACATCATTGGAGGGAATGGAGTCCAGAAGTTAGGGTATAAAATGTTGTCAGCACTTGAACTTCTAATCCTAGGTGCAAAAAGAAGGGAGGAAGTAAAAAGGCAGTTATTCACACAGCTTTATTTTAAAATTTTATTCTACCTAATTCAGACCTCCTCTCCAGTCCATAGGAAGAGGAAAACTCTTCCAGAGGGTGATCCAGAAAAGAAGTTTACTTGAAAAGCTTCTGCAAAAGGCAGCTTAGAGTCATCTGTTCATTAACTACACAGAGAACCCAGAGACAGTGCCCACTTATGTTAGACACCTAAATTAATGTTTAAAGTTGGGCTGCATTTACATTCCCCAGGGATTGTGTGTAATTTTGCCTAAGTTACTGTACCAGAAAGTGGTAGATTTGTTGTGTAAAAAACTGGAATTGTGACACTCATTTCGTCGGTGGTTTTGAGACTGAAGGAATTTTTCCCTAATGTGATAGCAATGTATGCTCATACCTTATTCCCAAACCTGACGTAAATATTTGAATATGTACAATTCTTATTAAAATACCTGATGCTCTTGGGCCATCAGCTGGAAGTGGAGATTCTCAAAATACACAAAGGATGTTCTTGCTTCTCAGTGGGATGTGGATGTTTAGGTACATTCTATGCCTTTCCTTCTCCTAAGCATTAGTATCACTAATATTATTTAAAAAAAACATGGAAATTGTGGCCTAGGTAGCCACTCTGCTAGAAGTGAATCTTGTATGATAGACTATGGAAGAGTATAAGGAGAATCTCAGCACTAGTAAATACTAACTATGCCACTGGAAAATAAATAGAGACTGACAAATTATTGTTGACGTAATCCCTGTGAGAGTGTCTAGACTAAGGGAGTCAAACCTACTGTCCGTAGGCTGAAGCTGGCTCCCTGGAGTCTTTCCACCAGCCTACAGTTTCTTGTGCAATATCCACTGCAATTCAGCCGACAGGCACCTGCTTGCTCGTCGTCCAAGAAGACCAGAGACTGTAGACAGAAAGACAGGGAATGAATTCAGCTCCCCCCCATGCCTGTCTTGTCTTTCACTTCTGCTCCTCTAGCCCAGAAGCAATGCAGGAATCCCCCAAACATCTACTATCTCTCCATCTCTACATCATGCACAGCATCTCCAGATCTGGATAGCACCTGATTCTCTCAGCCTCACTTCGTGTTCACAGGTCTGAAAGTGGTTACTCTTCCACAAGCAGTGCCTCCCTTTTGTCTCCTGCCAAGGGAAAAGAGAGTCAAGATGCAAAGGAAAGATTTTTTTTTTCAAGTGGAGATGAAGAGAAGGGTACTGGAAGAAACCCAAGCAAGAGCCAGAAATGACTAACACGGAGAGAAAGGCCCAGAACAATCAGAAGCTGGAGAAAATGCTGGGACACAGATTCCTTGAGGAAGCAACCCCTGAGGAGTGAGAAGTAAAGAGACATAGAAATGTTTCATCAAGGCATTTTCCTCTTTAGGCAAAAAAAAGTCTTTTTTTACTTCAAATGAAATCTGTAACATTCAAAAATAAATAAATCTCTCAGCAGTGTGACAGGAGTGCAAAATGTGTCTCTTCACTCATCACCCACAGACTTGAACTGAAATAGTAATTTGGCCCTTGCCAAGGTGTACAACCACTTAAATAGCAGTGCTGTAAATCAAAAGGTCCCCACAGTCTCCACACAAGCAAGAGTTTGAAGGTCACTAAGCATGATGCAACGGTCAGGCATGAAATATCTCTAGCCAGACCTGGTACTTGCACCTTATCATCAATACTGGGGGAAAAAAATCTTCTATGATCCACCTGCGCTCCTTCACATCTATCAGGATGGGGCGAGATAAGGCAAGCAGAAGCTAACAAATTGCTTCAGTGCACAGTCAGGTAGACAATACAGTAGAGCCACCCTGCTAAAACATAACAATAACAGCTTCCCCAAGCAGAGTGGAAATGATAACTTCCCTGAGATTTGGCAGATCAAATACTTGTGGGCAGTTTTGACATTTCCCTAACATTTAAATCTCTCATCAGGCAGGTGACTTCATTCTTTATGCCAAATAAACAATCCAATGCTTGCTCACAGTAAGGAGGCTCTTGTAGTTATCTCCATGCCATCACATCACCAACATCAAAGAGTAAGAACACCCCCTTCCCAGTAACAAAAACACCTGTGGTAATTCAAGGCCTGATCCACCTCTCATTTTGTGAGAGGTGGCACAACATGAACATCAACTGATACGTTGAATCAACTTGCCGATTCCCAAGACAATCTGCTTTGCTCTCAGTGACTGCACGTGGCCTCGATGGCCAGCTGTGTAGACCACCACCATGGGATGAACGGTTTTGCTGTTTTCCAGGCAAGTGACTATCGCTGCCAGTTTGATTAAATTACAGATGCTTTGAGAGACTTAAGCAAATTATCAAAATGATCAGAGCAATCAAAACTATCAAACACAAGAAATCATTAGTTGTACTTCAGCTCAGGAGGGAAGAGGCTCCGCAGCTACTTTGAGTCTTTGGAGAAAAGTGCTCGACTACTCAGAGAGAGAATCCAAATAAATCCCATTTCCTTGGGGAACTTATGTCTTGGTCTCAGCCCGCCTTTCAGATCAGTGTCTATTTAAGCTCTTTCACTGGACTTTTGACTGAAGCCCACCACCTATGTGTTGTTTTCCCAACAGAGAAAAAGCAGCTGCTTTCCCAAGGCCTGAGAAGACCCGTCTGACACGTTACACTCACGGCAGAGCAGGCAGCCTACAAAACAGGCAGGGAACCCTCCTGACTCTCAGTGACATTACAACTGACCTCCACAAACAGACTTAATCTGGTTTTCTTCCAGCCAAACAGTGCTTTTATTTTTTTAGTTGCTTCCACCATCTTTATGTTACCAATGACTAAGACCAAAGAGAAAAATAAAGTACAGAGACGGAAAACACAAACAAAACCAACGAAAACCCTCTGTCAAAAAAACATTCCCTATGCCAGAAGTATTAGTTAACAAGTCTAATTACTGGAAGGCAGTCTAAAGCCCTGCTTAACTAGGAAAAAAACCCCATAAACCAAAAAAACCTAACGATAATACGTGAATTAACTCCTCCCCAACTTTTATTGGGGGCTGTAACCTTTCTGCAGAGGGAACCGTCTTCTCGGTTAATATATCCCCATTACACGCACCATGTGCATCTCCCCTGGCCCCACGAAGGACTAACCATGCTCTGAGGCACAGACAGAAGACCATGAGACTGCCAAGGTAAAGGTGCTTTTTCTTTTTTTAAATAGATGTCACTCAACAAGGAAATTCAGACCTTTTGAGCCATTCTGAGATTTTGTCTCCTGTTTACCTACATCTCAAACAGCTCCAAAAATGTCTCAAATTCTCCCAATTCCAAGGAGACGCGGTAAGGCTCCAGCTTTTTGCTTTGAGATCTCCAGACGAAACGTAATATTCAAGTGCCAAATACCACAGGTTTCTAGTGGTCTCCGATATCCTGAAAATATGTTATTTTTAGTATGAGGTTGGCAGAGAAAGGAAGTGTTAAATCTTGGACCAGTATCAAATCTGACTGAAAATTAGCAGCTAGGAACATCCTCTTTGATTATTTATTCCACTTTCCCATATCCGAATAGCCCCAGAGGAGTAGTAACGACGACAATCACTAGGAAAACACCTGATGATAGCAGGTTAGTACAGAGCATTTGCCTGGCTCTCCCCATGAAAACATCCTAGAGTTTGTTTCCTCATTTTTTATGAGCAGACTCCCGGGGCAAGCGGGACAATCTGTCAGAAAAGGGCCCCTCGTGCTTCGCTGCAACTTCTCCACTGCAACACTTGTAAAAGAGCAGGAGGAGACAAGAAGAAAACCCCAGACAATCCACTTCCAGATGCCTTTGTTATTTTCTCAGAGGTCCTTATGGTGAGAGAACAGCCTGCAGAACGCCAAGTCGTTTGTATACAAACACAGCACAAGCAGCACATTACAATTTGTCGGTGCTCGTAGAGGTTTCAAGGCCTTTCCTCTCAATATCTGCTAGCTTCTTTCCAAATTAAGAAACATGATCTGCTGCAGTTTTAACAGCATTTTGATCTCAATTACATTTGGCATGATGCTGGGCCAGCCCCGTTTAAATCACTGGAGTGCCTATGGGCACCAGTCAGCATAAAATCGGAATTCACGCCACTTGCCCGCGGGGTGGACATGGCCTGAGAGGGATGGTTGAGCAGGACACAGCTCTAGCATCATATTTCTCATTTATTCAATACTAAATCAAAATTCAGATATCAACACCGCTCTTGCAGCACTCCGGGTTTGCCCACGCTGTCAGACAGTAGCTGAGTCAATGGCTGTGAGCTCTTCAGCACCATCCTCAACAACCAGCACATCTCCTGCACTGCAGGACAGTCTCACTCATCCGCTTCCTGCCCATTGTGTCCAAATCTCGCCCACCCGCAGCGCCACACTGGGGTCTCTCTCTGTCATGGTCCCTGCCCGTTAAAGGCAGCAGGCAAGCTTGATCTGTGAGACATCAACCAGCTGCATCTGCACAGGGAGCCACAGAGCAGGGGGGGATCCATAGTGCTGCACTGCAGCTAGCATACGCGTGTTTGCTCCCGAGGTGCAGAATATACGATGACATCCTTTAAAGAAGTTGTTTTCCTAGTGGCAGTCATTGCAAAGCTATTGGGAGCCTTTTCCCTTGGCAAGCTATGAGGCTTGGCTGCCATCTCCTCTCACCTACTGAACCAGCCAGGCTTATCATCACCATCAACCCGCTCCTAGCAGCAGAGGTTTGGGTTTTGATTCCGATTTTGGCTGCCTTGCTATAGCAGAGATGAAGACTTAGCTCCAATCTGCACAGAACAGCCTCTACTGAACTACAAAGCAGCATTCAAACACTGCTCCTCATCCCCCCAACTCCTGGCATGACCCCAGAGCATACTATGAGGTCTCAAAAGGGCAGACGTGCCAGGGCAGGGCATTTCCTCCAGTCAAGGACAACACAGACAACTGTCACATACGCAGTGCACCAGAGGCAGTACGCGAAAAAGCTATAAAACGCAAGGGGAAGCCTGCGGTGTTGCTAACTAATAAGGTCAATACAAACGACATCAACTCCTTTAGGTCAGAACGAATGACAATCGGGACATGCCACAGAAGGCTGCATGGAGAATTCACAGATGGACAGGCAATCTCAATTAAACTGTCCTCCCCTCTCATTCTCCTCTGAATTACTGCTCTAAAACCCCTTAATTATCTAAACTCAATTAGTCTTAGAATATTTGAAGCTTCCTGTTCAGACTAATTTCTCTCTCTTTCCTCATTTGGAGTGCTTGACTTGCATTAAAGAACACTTAGTGCCTGTGGTAAGGAGAACTTTACAAAGGCAGGTCAGGACTTAGGGGTATTCACAATCTCTCCCTCTATTCTTCCAGTGTCTGAGAAGATCATGCACTCAGTCTATGCATATATCTATCCAGATGAAATTTCAGCAACTCTGACATGCTTTTTTTTTTTTATACTTTAAGCCAAACATTTTCATTGCTAGTAGCAACTATCATCCATTGCAGCTATTTTCACTTCTAAAGATTTCCGTATGTACTTTCGAAAATTATTTGCAAAGCAGTAGTTTTCTATTATTGCTATTATTATTCCTGGGAACAAAAAACATGGTGTTAATTCCAACAAAAAAGAACATTGGTGGCAAAGCAGATAGTAAGACAAGACAATAGAAGGAAGCAGTTAAAAGATTCCCTTTCATTTCAGCCATGCGACTTCTTTGTGCAGACTGAACCTGCACATTTTCATTCAAAGGGCAGCAATAAAATCACTGAATTTGGAGCCTCCTACTGTTTTAGCCTCTGCAATGATGGAGACCAATGTCAAGACTTCTCTCACTGTATTTCCTTCACTTTCTATTAGAGCCTTGTAAGAAACCCTGATCATAAGGTTTTGCGCCCCTCCTGAAGTCTGAGTATCTCATTCTCCCTACAGAACATATATGAATATAGGGCCTTTTCAGGTGGAGAAGCCCACAGGATAAGGGCCTCAACTAACACGGTTGTAGACCCACACCTCCAGGATTGCCTAGAAATTATTTGTGTACAGAGCCAGACAAAAGGTAGTTTCTGTCCTTCCAGACAAGGTTTAGAGAAAAAAATATTTTTTAGCTGCAAGCACGTGTGCATGGACCTGTCAGCTTCATGATCTTCATTCGATCAGATTTTTCGATGCATCTGTGCAAAATATGTACTCTGAGTTGAAAATCAGCTACTTTAGTTTAGCTTAAACCTATTCCAAAAAAGCTTAAGCTAACCTTAAAATGGTTAGCTTGCTTAACAGGTTGTACTAAATTAATATCACATCTGTACTTCAAGCAGTTCACCGATTCCTCATGTAGGCAAACTCTCATGGATAGGAAACTGAAGCACAGACAGATTAAATGCACTGCTCAAGATTAAATAAGAAATCTCTGGGCAAGCCAGAACTGAACCTAGTCTGAGTCCCAGTTCAGCACATTAACCACAAAGCTGTCTCCATTAGTGTACTTACTACCTATGCTATGGTTGCTGTGTGGGATCGAATGCAAACTGCTTCACAGTGAGCTCTATCAGGGAACCAGACATCTCTTCTGACTAAGGTGCAGCAGCAGGATTACACTTTTCCTGTTTAAGAGGAAACCTCTCTCTCCAGCCCTCCACAAGCATAGAATTGTTCTGGCCCTGAGCTGGCTGGAAAACAAGAATTCCATTTTGCAACCATTTTTGAGGTTTTAGTTTTATTCTTGCATTGGGATAATACCAAAATTGAAAAGCAGACTTTTTTCCCACCAAAGCCAAAGAGAAAAGTCAGGTAAAAAAAAAAAAAAAAGCAGACACACAAACCTTTCTCTCCTACGTCCCTTAGAAGTGCTCTTATTGAGAATACCACCCTTCCCCTGCTCTCTCAGATCCTCATATCCTGCAGTCTCTTCCCTCCAAAAGTTTTATCTCTGAGTGAAGGTTTCCAAGAGAGCAGTTTCTTTGAAACTAATACATTTCTACCTAAAGTTCTGTTATTAGCAAGGCATTTTTTTTCCCCAGCATTAGAGTGACATTTTCTTTAGGCATATAACTACAGGAGAGGCGGCCATAAACCAGGTCCTGGGCCTCAAGATGCAGATTATAATTCAAAGAATCATTTTGCGCAGTCTATAGTTGAAAATGTCTTGCAGGCTTGCTATTGTGGAATGGCCCATTTATCTTTTCAGGTCACGTTTTGAGTTTGGTTTTTTGTTGGTTTTGTTTTGTTTTGTTTTGTTTTTTCTCTTTATAGCTGTTGATACACAGGGAAATGATTAAGCTTTTAATTTCTTTTGTATGTTTTTAGGCTTCAATCTAAAATACACTCTTCATATGAACCATACAATAGTGTAACTCCTCTTTCAGGTGAGCATCAATTCGTTGTTGTGCCTATTTCACCTATTCCCTATTCACATAGGGAATCCATGTACAGAGTTTGGAAGAATGTAACTTCGGTTCACAGCATAGGTATGTTCCCACCTTCCAAAAGTCCAGCTGGGCTCCAACAGCTATTGCTGAAAATGCCAGGTTGTCATTTTATCAGAGAAATTTCTGCAGTGTCAAATTCATATAAACTTAAAGCCTGACCCTACAGGTATGAGAAACACTTTAGCTAAAATGCTATCATTTATGCAAATTATAAAAACCTGTGAATACTGATTATTTCAGCACCCAGTTACGGATAAGAAACCTTTTGGCTTTGACTTGAGTAAGAGCCTCCTTTCACCAATAAAACATTGTGGAAAAGACTAAAGTAAAGCTAAAACTATATAAACCAAAGTTATTCTAACAGCTTGTAAAGACAGATGAGAGTCATTACATTATTTATGCACATGAGGGTACTGGGATAGACAGGATTAGATGATTTACCCAAGATCAAACAATGAGTCAGTGACACAGTTTTCTGCTGTCCAGTGAAAACACGGATGTACAGTAAGCTGAAAAGAATTCATTTATTCCCCATATCAAAAGGATAAAGGAGAGAGCCTTTCCCTCTGCTATCCGAGCTCGTGGTTCCAATAAGTGTTGATAGAACTGAATTTGGCAAGCAGGAAATTCACTGCACTAGTCACATATGCAAAGCATTTGCTGAAAACAAAAATCTTGAGTTACTCAGTTAACAACAGTTTTCACTTGCCGAAGCCACAGGCCTATCTATCACAGCAGCAATTTACTCCTTGCTGCTTTCTTGAGAAGTTAGAAGGATACAACCCATTCAGTGTCCATGGCACAGCATAACCAGGACATTGTGCAATGCCAGAGTCTTGCCTCATGTCTGTGTTCAAAGTGCATGAACTGAGTTACTTGGTTTCAGTCAGCACCAGCTTGGACGGTGGGATTTTGAATTGTTCATGGATCAGATTTTAGTGGGCTGATAGGATCAACATGAAGAAGGAACAATTCAGCTGAAGGCTTGTCAACCCTCAGAATGCCCTGAAGTGGGCCATATCCTGCCATAAATATTTGCACAAAAATCCTGCTGACCTCAGTGGTGGTTCTCAGTACAAAATGATGGCAGGATGTGGTCACAGTGATCTTTCTAATAATAGGTTTTCCATTGAGATCAATGGACATTGGGCCTCATTTCATTGCCAAAGCTTGGTTCTGAGCTCCAAAGAGAGACATTGTTTTCCTGCAGCAGGGAGCACACAATTGCCAAATTTACTTCTGGCAAAGGCAGAGGTTTATTTTTAATACTGAGTAACACCAAAAATGTCTGATATTAATTAAGAGAGTGTCTTCCTTCTGCATATCTAAAAAAAAAAATCTTCCAATGTTGCTGTTGGAAAGACGCACAGAAAACATGAATATATTCATATTTAAAGTCAGACATAAAATAAGCGAAAACCACTTTTCTGTTACCTGAATGCAATTCTAAGGTGGGTTTCGCATGCATGGAAGTAGCAGGTGCTCAGCTCTTCAGGAAAGGCAAGTCAACTTAATATAGGTGTTGAAGACCCAGGCCCCCAAATAAGTTCCTCACAGGCACATTCCTAAGTCTGTAGGCAGCACCCTGCACTCCATTTTTCCTGAGCCCATCCCTCCCTTGGTGTTCATTACAGCTTTGATGCCTATATGTAGAAATCCTTATCTTCAGGATGCTAAAGGATGACTAAATGTTTTCCAGTGTTTTATTCATTATCTCAGTTCAACTTTAACTGATTTTAATCTTGTGGTTCTGCTATAAAGATAAGAAGCAGCCTGCCAGGGAAATAAGCATTTCACAGGTTAACAGCACAACTCTTCTAAAGAGGAAGCAAGTTTGTCTTCTGCCTTATTTTCTGGAAAATGTTAAAACAATAAAATGAATGAGAAGCAGTGGAGAACAAGTTGTAAAGGAGCTAATTTCCTGCTCGTAGCAGCTCTAATAAATTTCAATCTTGGATGACAGGGGCTGTGGAGAGCGAGGGGAGGGGCAGCTCTCTTCCTGGAAAGCCAGACGGGATAGGATTGATTTGAGACATCTTCATTGCCAGAACAGCCAGTATTGGCTAATCATCAGAAAACAGAGACTTCAACCTACAGGAAGCGGAGAGCAAGGAAGATGTCTGAATCAAACCTTCAGGTTCCAAATGTGTAAACAAACAAAATAATAATAATAAAAAAAAGCCCCTACTCACACACAAGCCTTCCTGGAGACTGACAAATGCCAAAGGAAGTGCCAGTGCCCTGACTAACAAAAGAATCCTGAAACGCTGCAGGCTCTGGTGCCAGCAGCGGCAGAGCCCGCACCCAGTTAAAAGTGGGTGGCTGCCTGACACGGCTGCTGCCGGATGGAGCGGACAGCTCAGCATGAATCATGGGGCAAAGGATTCCTCCAGTCCAGGAGGAATTGGTACAATACACAAGCTGCCTGCTGTTTGCTGCCTTTTTTTTTTTTTTTTTT
>NW_008796165.1:11405061-11431332 GCF_000699145.1 Aptenodytes forsteri | reverse complement strand
TTTTTTTTTTTTTTTTTTTTTGCTTTTTTTTAAATACTCCTGACTTTGAGAGACCAGCCGTTTCCTTCCTGATGTGCTCTGTGGGCGTGCAACCGGCAGATGACTACTCATTGATGGCACTGTGTGTATGTGAGCGAGCGCATGAACGCGGTAGCGAGAGGTGCCAGACTGAAAACCCCCAGGGGGACTGAACTCTCCCGGGTAGCCCACACAGCCACTGCTTTGACCGGCTGCTAACAGAGCAGATCTTCCATCATTGCCCTCTCAGGGGGACCCGTTCACCCAGGTCATGTGCTTTAGACACACACACATACACACACGAGATTACTACGAGTCAACCCTACGGCAGATTTAAGAATTTTGGAAATCCTTCCCGGAGGGAGGAATGTCTCCATCTCCCTGGTCACAAGGCTGGAAGCAGGGCAGAGGATAACAGAGTTTTCCTACACCCCTCCAAAAATCTACAGGAGCTCCTTAATTAGGGTTACAGGCAAAGCTGGCTTTGGTTTACTGACTCCTCTTGCCCCAGAATGGGGAGGGGAAATGCTTCTATTAGGCTGACCATTTATCTTCACTCTCATCTCTATGTCTGGGAACTATTTGAACCAAGCTATCTTGAGTCTGGGGAACCACTTGAAATTATTGTCACTGGCCATTCAGACTTGGTCTCTCTGTACATCCCATGTCTGTTTCCAAAGGTAAGGTTAACATGGTAACAAACTATCTTCTCTAGATACTTTGAAAGGTAGAACACTGATCACAGTCTCTAGATATGAGACCACCACTGGGGAAGTTAAGTCCAAAAGATTCACTCAACATTTCAACTCTATTCACTGCTATTACCTCTTGACATGTTCCTTTAGATACATTTTGATTTGTGCTTTTCATAGTGTAACTCTCCTAAACATGAGAGAAAGAGAGATTGAAAACACAGCCAAAGGAAAAGTGATTTTTAGTCAGATATATACTGATCCAATACTACTGACATCAGTTGGAGTCTTTGCATTTATTTCAGTGGGCTCTACATTAGCTCTATCACCAACTGGCAGGCTACTCTGAGAAGCAACTGTTTTAAAAGGTAGTCTCTTGTGTGCTACAGGACTGCCTATATGGAGACAAGAAATGAGACTAAACCTATCAGAACAGACAATGCAAGAGAGAAGGTCTGGTCAAGTTGGCACCTAGCATTCAAAGAGCAGGAAGACCACACTTCAGCCAGACCCTATGGCTTGACAAGGATGACAGTGACATGCATCTCTGCTCACATCAGAAGGAAGTAGCTGCAGCAGCACTCTCACACCCTGACCTGACTTCATGAAAGCTTTTTGTACCTTCCACTGCTCTGCTGCTGAGCTTCCAAGTTCAGTCATTGCCTAAGTCTCTTCCAGCATTGCTCGACAGTGATCTTGCATCTGCTCTTTCCCATTAGCATTAGTGACATCTTGCCCAGCTTCAGTCTTTCTCCCTACTTTTATCTTCCCTTTCTCCCATCAACAAGCTTGATTCTCTCCATGTTTTATTCTTCTCCATTAATGCTTTTCTTTCTTTTCCCATACTTGCCTCCTCTGCTTCTGCAGAGGAAATTTCCTGGTTAAAGTCTACCCCTGAAGGCTGATTTCCATCCCTTTCTGTCCTGCCACCTTTCTACCACTAGAAATTAATTTAGCTGTAACCCACATTCATGATCTTAGCAGACTTTTCAGCTCCTTTGACCAGCCCTCAAAACTGTTGCTGCCCAAATAGTCCCTTTCTTCTGTCCCCACTTCTCTCTCTGCATTGGACCTGGCTTATCACTTCCAAGAGATAAACTGATAATGCACAATGTGTTCTTTTTCTTCTCTGCCAATAAGGCCCTCTCACATGTCATAAAGAAACCTCTTATCTGCCTTCCCTCTAGCCTCTCCACTGATCCTCAAATCAACCTTGTTTTCTTTTTGTTCACCCTTACATGTTTTCTTCTGTTCCAGTGCTTATTTTCTTTCTCTCTACAGCACATGCTTGTGCTCATTTAACCTTCTGCTAACTTAAAAGAACCCAAATCCATTCTTTGCCCAGATTTGCCTTTTTCAGTACTGCCCACTCTGTCCCCCCCATCTCCTACCTCTTCCTTTTATTTCTAAGAGCACTGGGCTCACCATTTGCAACAACATCTGGATTTCTCCTCCTCCAGGTTCATGCCAGACTGCTCAGTCCACCTCCTGCTCCTTTATTCCACCAAAATCATTCTTCTCTCAGTTTCAAAAGGCACTTGGAAAGTTTGAAATCAATACTCTATCTTTTCTCTCCATGGATTGTCAGCCAACTTCAGCACTTCTAATCAAGCTCTTCTGGAAGTCTGTCATCCCTTGGCTTAGATGATTCTTTCCTCTAACGATTCCTCTTCTCCCACTCTCATCGCTCTGTGCACGTGTTCTAATGAGGATCATCCACTGGCTTTCTGTTACCCATCTTTTATGGGCTTCTCAGTTTCCTCCTCTACACAGAGAGTGCAAGAAGCAAAGAAGAAATCCCATCCACAGCCATGAAAAAAATACAGCACCTCTATGCAGACAGAAATCCTTCTGCACTCCAGACCTTCAACCCAAGTTCAAGTTCCATCAAATATATGCAAATGGCACCAGGAGGTTAGAGTTTGGCTTTAAAACAACAGAAAGAAATGTGATATCTAAAGAAGAGAGCATATCACCAGCTTGAAAACAACTATGAACATGCCCAATGCATACTATTGGCCATATTCTTAACTGATTAAATCTTTATCAGCTGAGAAATGTTTCAGAAGTTTCTAGTATCGTAAGAGTGACTGCAGAGGCAGTCAGTGTCCCCCTCTACCCTCACTCTCACCTTTTTCCATTCACTTAATGAAACAACTTGCAACTCTTTGTACTTGTGTTTATTATGACAATCAAGTCCAGCAACAGCAGCAAGTTAATATATTTACTTTGGGAAAGGGTGAAAGGAACGAATTCTGGTTATGGTATCCCACATTTGGTCAGGATCCTGCTTGGCTAATGAAATGTGAATACTGATACACTTCCTGGTCATGCCTATTTAGCCATGCTCTGCCATGGCTCCTGAATCAATCCAGCATGGGTGAGCTGTGGGTAGGGGAAAGTTCATGGTTAATTGCTCACCGCTAACAGAAAAATGGTTTGCAAATGAGTTGCTTTAATCCCAAAGAAGTGTCTCCAGCACCTACAATTTGTAATGGCTCCATTGTACTCTTTTAACAGGTGTTTTGTTTCCACTAAGTAGTTCTGATTTTGTTGACAGTGGAGTATGCTGCATCTTTGTGGAGTGACAATATATCATCCTTTCTACCCATGTTATTTTTCCTTCTGCCCAAATCATACAAAGATATTGATTGATCAAGGATCCATCAGTCACTTATCAATTAGAAAAACCTGGAATGGTAAGTTAAATGCAACAGACTAAACAAATCGAAGTAAAAAGTAAATTCTTCACATCTCTATTTCCACTATGTCTGAAAATTCACCAATTTTGACCTGCTGCAGGAGATAAATCCTTATATAACAACATCATATAAACAATTCTCATCCCGTTTCTGTGGTTTCAAGAGTATAATACTCATATCCTCAGAAGTATCACTTAACTTTATCTCCACATCCCAAAGTGATTCAGTCTGTGAAAAAAAGAGTTGTGATCTGAGTTCATCTGATATTTCCGAATTTCATACGAGAGGCTGAAATAGAGTATTGGCATTTACAACAAAACCACAGCATGGTAGTTCCACAAACCACTCCTCCGGCTTCTAAGACGCAGTTGCCTTCAGTGGACCACCACTTCAAACCTGAACTTTGCTGACTGGCGTAGCAATTTGTTCCTGGTATCATGTGACAAGTTTTTGAAGCTCACATGTATAATGGGGCATTTGCTCCTAGTACGAAAAGAAGAAAAAAAAAATAGTGGAACATGAGGTTCCAATTGTCTGAAAAACAGAAACATCTGTTGGAGTCATGAGCAGTTGATTACTGAAGTTCATTTCTAGGGTAAGGCTTCAGTAGATCAGCTCTTCTATCTAAGTATATCATTGTAATCACTGGAAGCATTACAAAGAGTTACAAAGAATAGGCAGGAGAGATATAAACAATTTCTTAGGGTGCTAGTATCCTTAAAAGCCAACTATAATGCATCGGTCTTCAGCACTGCTTTACATGATACCAGCATGTGAAATTAACAGCTGTACTTAAACCTTGCTTTTATCCACAACAGCTAAACATCTGCCAGCCTTTCAGTTATAAACTTATACTACTTTTTAAGCTTATAACTAGAGACTGTAAAAATTCTTTTGGAAGATAAAACACAACGTACAAGCTGTCAGTCTGAGCACATTTCTTACCTGCAAAATAATCAGACCAAGTTGGGTTCAGTCTACCAGTCAAGACAATGACAAAAACATCAGTTGTTTTTTAAGATGCTGCTTGGATTTAAATTGAAAGCTTTTCCAGCTCATTACACTAACATAAGGATTAACACCTTGGAACATTTGCACAAAAAGCAGAGGTTAATCAGAAATGCTAATTCAGGCCATGTGCACTCTAAAGCTTTAGTGATATTGGATAGATAGCTGAGCTGTATATACCACTTTCATTAAGGCTGCTGTTGCAGATCTGTGCTCATAACACCGCAAGCCTTGACTCCCAGGAGTACAAGAAACCACCAGGAAGAGGATGTCTTTAAGGTTAAGGCTCTCTTTCATTAGCTTGAATATCTAATTGAAGGTTTACTAGGAATCTTAGCCCTAGCTCTTGTTCAGTTTCTGGTGTCAGTGGCCTGACGTAACCTCCCAGTTTCCTAGTGCTCCATCTGCATCCACCTGTCACCTCATGTGTATTCCCCATCCAGGAATGGGGTACTGTTACATTAAAAATAACAACTGAAACTTGGTAGCAAGCAATTTCACTTCCCCTCCTGATTTTATTGACTGTTTTGTCTTTAACAAAAACATAAAATAACAAACACAAAATAACTTGTAAGATTGGTGGGTTTTGTGTTCAGGTACATAGTTTGATTCAACATATTGTGCAACCCTACCATGACTTTGGGATGACTGTTTTATTATACAGAAATTAAAAGCTGTCCCCCTTTTATCATGAAGGACAAACTTCCAAGATGCTATAGCTACCTAAGAAAATGGCAGTTACTGAGGGATAGTCAGGGTTTGGAGTTGCTTTCAGTCTACCCTAAAGCAGAAGAACCTCTTCACACTTTTTAAAGTAAAAATTGTATTTGACTATGAAAATTATTATCAGATGTCCCTAAAAAAAATTGTTTCCATCTGAATACATCCAATTTTTGCAAGTACTCTTCCACCTTTCAGAAGATATTGCACACCCACCCCTGAAATCCCTTCCATGCTTTCCAGTTCTCTGTAAGATTCCTCTTTTAATCTTCCTATCATTAAGACCCTACTATGTGCCTGTTTTCTCTTACCTAAGCTTATAGGCAGGTGGGGAATTCACCTGAAAGCACTGTTCTTGAGATGCTAGTGAAAGCAGAGATGACCACTGTCTCTAGACAACAGATCTGATCGTCCTTCCCTATTTGAACATGTAATCGACTTCCGAACCCACATGGTACAATGTGTGGTGAGCCTCTGTGTGGTGAGCAAAGTCCAAGCATCAACCTAGTTTGGCTTTTCTAAGCACACAGTGTGGATTCTCTTTCCAGTGCTCCTTCCTGAGAATTAGCATCCCATTATTTCATCCAGGGGCCTTCTGTGGACCCTGATGATTCCTCTGTAACTTGCACGTACTATTCCCTGTAACCCCAGCTAGAGAAGGAGCCTAGCTCACTGTGTCATCCTGATGGGCTCTATGATAGTGAAAACACAGCAAAGCAGACCAACTGTGAGTTTAGAAGTATGTGCAAAGCTTCTCTTGAAAACCCAGAAATCAACTGTGTGTAGATTACCTTGCCTCAGCTTCCTTATAGCTCTAGCTACATAGATTCTCTGGGTTATATTAGGTCCTCTGTGAGGGTACAGGATCCAGGCAGATGCAAGGACTTTCTTCTGAACCACACAACTCCTTCAGACCAGCTTGCTTTCTATGAATTAGACTGGCCCTTCGGCTATACCTAACTTCTGTGGAAAAGGTACATTCATTTATTCTCCCCTCCCACGTAGCCTGAGACTTCCTATGTGAGGTTTCCCCCTTTGTTTCTTCAACAAATCTTTTTACAACCCCTTCACGGTATACATGAACTGTCTTTTACAAACTAAACTGAACTCACTGGATGCAAGTCAGATGGAACATGAAATTAAAAAACCTACACAGGCACAGCTGTATGCCTAATAAGCTAATTATTGACCTAATAAACTCAGGCCCTTAGCAGGGGTTATTGTTTCAGGCCACAAGCTACTTTAACATGAACACTTAACTTCTCTAATAGAAATAGTTTACACCTGGCTACCTTGACATACGAGCAGACAAAGCTGAAGTTCATCCACAAAAGACCAATAGACCTGCCCTAGGTCACTCCTATCAGGTCCGGAGACTTTCATTCCCTTGTTAAATTTACTAGATAAGTGCCACCTTTTGTCCAAAACTGCAAGCACTTTCGTGGATTGCCATTAAGATTTAATGACAGACTTTCTTGCTGCAAAGACATCTCATGATACAAAAATTCCATTGCATCAGCTTCCTAATATCATAAAATTAGCTCAAATTTATATCAAAGACCTAAGTTCCCAAAATTATTGGTGCTGCTGCACCTCTAGCTCCATGATTAAGATGACAAGTTCTTAGCGAGAAATAAGGGCTGAGATGAAAGATCTTTGGTGAGGCACAACATTGCCAGAAGCCTTGGGGACTCAGATGTTAGCTTTCTCTCCGCCATGATTTATGAACAATAGAAACCTCTAAATGATCTGCTCATCGGTGAGTGAGCCGTGGTACAGTTCTGTGCACCTTTGCATCAGAGATGGAAGAAGATGCACTTAATCAGTGCAGAAAGATACAGAAGTGGAAGACACAGCTCTGTCCCTTTTCCACATCATCCACTGCGCACACTTGCTGTCTCTCAAACTGCAAACAGCAGACTTGTGCTACCAGCATAGTCATTGCTAGTACTGCTACAGAAAACACACACAAGCCTTGGATGAATAGTGGTTTGGGGATTTATCTCCTTATTGGGCCTAAGAAGGCTAAACAACAGCAACACTCAACTGCCAGGATCTGTCTCATTTGTGCCTTCTCTTCCTGAGAATGGATAGAAACAGCTCCTGTAGGAGGCTTTGGACTAGACAGAAGAAAGTGAAGGGGCACATTCCTTCCAGCACTGAAAAATCCTCTAGGAGCCACAGAGCATGCAGAGCAGAGGAGGGACTGCTTGGTTTCAATGTCTGTATCCATTATGAGTAAGTCAGTGGTGCCCTGACAAGAAGGCCTGAAGAAACTGGGGTGTGGCAGCTCTTTGGCACAGCAAGAGAGGGCCCAGAACCCTACACAGAAGGTTTCCTCTAGGATAGGCTGGAGTACGAGCCAGGGCAGGAGGTTCCTGTGCCACTGTGAGACAGGCTCCAGCCTCCGCCAGAGCCGTGTGACTCATGGCGAGGGGGCTGTGGGAAGGCAAAACTTGGCAACCTGGGCTGTATCACACAGTAGTAGGTTTTGTTCTCCACGGGATAACTCAAGGCCTATGTGGCATGTGGTCAAACTGTTCAGTAAAGGACTGCAGTCCTTGACACTCTCCGGTCATCTCCTTAATAGCAATGGACCATATCACTTAATTCATGCAGCACACAGGGCTTGATGCATCCTGATTCTCCCCTGCTCCAGCTGCCCAAACGATGGTTAGCAGGCTGCAGAGGAGTGATGCTGCTGAGACTGAGAATCTCCTGCCCTTTTTCCCCCTGCAGCAGTTAGACTTGCCAGGCCCCAGAAGCCGGCAATATCCGCCTGGGACAGGACGCCACTCCCACGCAGCACAGCAAAACCAGGACTGTGATTCACGAGTGGAACCACTTCCCTTGGGACAGCTGTAATGGCTCCTGTTTCCTGCTCTCTACCCTACCCAATTTTTAAGGTTCCCATCTTCACCACAAGAATCAAACAGCTTGCACAACAGCTGCTGGTCTGCTGTAGTTTACAGCCCAGCACTTCAAGGTGTTTCTGGTTAGTACCTTTAAAAGCTGGGCTGTACCCACTTGTGATGAGAGCCCTAGAAAATGCCACCTTCCTTTTGGTAAACTCCTTTAGTATCACTATATGTTGCTCTTAGGGCCCACAAAAAAATCTCAGGCCCCATGAGTTGTATTAAGCACCCTGACACTACATTACTACTTTGCCTTTTGCAGTGCAAACGGCATATAAATTGTACAACCTGGAGAACACAGAGAAGACATCTCACATGCCTGGAGATGCCATATTATATTTTCCCTCCCAGCCCAAATGAATCCTGAAGCCATGATATTTAAAAAAGTCTAGTCATACATTTTTAAGTTTTTGGCAGGCCAGATCAAATATTCTTAATGAAATCTTAAAAGTGGATAATATGCAGTCTAGCTCCTGCGACACACTGAACACCCGGACCTGTGGCTAGCACTGTCTTGTGTGCAAAGTGGCATACTTTGTTGAGTAACCACGTTTGAAGGATAACATGACATCTGCTTACCATTTCACTTCAGTGGGACTGACTGTGTGATTAGAGTCAAGCAGGTGACAGTGCCCAGTGTTACAGCCTTTTCTGAAAGGCGACCATCTCAAAAAGGTTCAAAGTATGATACCCCAGAAGGAGATACAAAAATAGCATTAATCGTTTTTACAAATCACAAGATTATAGGATAATGCATGTTGAAAGGGACCTCAGAAGAACATCTAGTTCAACTTCCTGCTCAAAGCAGGGTCAGCTATGAGGTCAGACCAGGTTACTCAGGGCTTTAACTAGTCCATTTGCCTTTAGGATGTCTATTGCAAGCATTGAAGAGTTCATTTTTTGTATTAAAAAATTTTTGTATTAAAACAGAAGGATTTGCACTTAGTGAAAAAGAAACTATAATAGCCTTAGAAATATCAATGAAAATGATCCACAGGCTACCAGGAGTCATTTAACAATAAATATTTTCCCAGTACTAACTCCTCTGTTCTGATTTCCAACATACTATGTTAAAGCAACAAGAAGTAAGCTGAGCTGTAAGTTTGATTTTCACAAGTGGCAATGACATTCACAGTTTAGAATACATAAGCTTGTACTGTTTACATCAAAATACACTTACTATGAAAGTGTATTTGCTTACTGACCAAATACACTAACACTAAAATGTTAGCTTTATATAAACTACCTACAGAGCCCATCCCTGGTAGTAGTAAGCTATTCATTAAAGATTCCTTAGATTCTTAGTGACGTTTCCTGATAATGGTCACATTTAGAAGCATAGATTACATTTAATATGCACGGTTTTAACAACATTGCCTTGTTCTAAAGTGTGCTTTAACCCGTGTTATCAGAATTATATTGTAGTTGAATTCCTCATACAGTTAAAGGGCAAATTCAGATACCTTTAGTCACCTTTTTCCACAACAAGTCTCACTGAATTAACTGGAGATTGATGATTAGAGAATGAACAAAGGGCTGAGACTGCACACAGGGCTAACACGAGGGTTATCATTAGACAGTGGGACTTCAGACCACCTCTGTGATTGAAAGGGCCCCAGGTTTTCTAAATTTCACCTTCAAAACATTCACAAGTTTTCACTGTTTTTTCAGTATGGTTAAAGCAGTGAAACTTTCTGAGGCATGTAAGTTTATATTTTCTGAAATGTGATTGTACATTTCAACTTAATTCGAATACTGGAAGGAGAGTATGTCCTTGATTTCACTATAACTGTGTTCAAAGGAACACAGTTGGAATAGTCTATTAAAAAAATATTAACATCGCTAAAACTGACCAAGTTGCTCTGCTACAAACTTGTACATAAACAAGGACTAGCAAGAGCCCCATGCAGAGCTGCTACATTTTGGACTAAGGAAAGCAACACAATCACAGGTTGAGAATGGCACTGCTGAGCATGAGATGGGGGTTGTTAATTCAGATTGACTGTAGGTCGGGTGCATTCAAGTGCTTTGTGTATAGAGAGAACATTTCTAACAGTCAAAAAAATTCTACATTTTTCTAGAATTTCTAAAAGACCTTGACAGTTTAGTCTGCTTTAATGACACAGTATGGAAGGCAGGACGCTGCAGTAAAGTTGCTTTTCACTTTAAAAACTACATGTGGGCACTTTCTGAATTCAGAATAATTACTGTTTTTCTGGCGGTCCTCCCACTATCACTTCACGTGTGTGTCTTCCCAACAACATACATCCTCCAAAGCTTTGGGTCACAAAACATGAGAGACGGTGTATGTTGGGACCACTACCAGCAGCCAGCCAAAAACGCTAAGGGGAAGAATTTCTTTAGTGAGTGGTATTTCCCATATTCCAACACAACCTTTTCTGACTACTCTCTACCTTGTTTGGCAGAGGCAGGAGCATCCCTTTGCCAACCAGGATTTTGTTAAACGTTCCTCTGCTATATTTAGTGTCCTAAACCTATAGCTGTAAATGGTTTTTCCTCCAAAATTATCAAATTCCATAGCTGTTGGTCAGACGCCATCTCATGCCTCATCGTACCAGAGCTGCTATCACCCTCTTCCTTATTGCCCGATCAACGTTTCTCTCTAATCACCCTCTTCCTTATTGTCTGATCTCTGATCTCTGTTTCTTCCTAAATATCTCCTTTACTACCATTCAAACATGTGAATAACTTGTTTTAACATGTTTTACATGACAGACATATTTAAGGAACCAGCAGTATAAAAACAACATTAGAAAATACACAACAAATCTCAGCTAACAATGTGCATTAAATGAGTGCATGGCATTCTCTCTCTCTTTTTTTTTTTTTTTAATCTATACCATCAGTACTGTTAACCCCACCTACTAAATCCCAGGCACACACCTAGCACTGGTACAAAAGGAAAATGATCTAGAAAACACCTTATAATCTCAGAAAAAGAGAAGATGGGGATGGTATGACAGATTCATAAAGAAAAGCAGTGTTTCATCCTTGTAACCGTGGAATCCAGTTTTGTAATAATTGTTTGTGCTGCTGACTTCCTTCAACACCTGTGACCCTGCTTGTCACGGCCTTGTTGCCTGCTGGAAACTTGGCAAAAGACAAGAGAAGAGATATTAGGGAACCAATGCTACATCCTGAGCGAGGCCATGAAGTCCAAAGGTTGAACAGAATTGCCAGGAGCAGTCTGATAAACTAAGGAAGTATGTGGCTCTGAAGAGACAAACTGCTGTGCCCGAGTACAATATGTTCAAACTCTGCGAGCTGCACCCCAATGTCTCGCATGCTCTAAAAGAGCACACTATCCAGGGACTTTTCCCAAATAGCCCCCTGGAAAAAGAATTATTTTAAGCCCCTTTCTGAAATGAGTATGTGGCCACTCAGTGCACTGCACATGCCAGAATATCACAGATCTTAAATTTGAAAAACACTCCTCTTTATTTTTTCAAATTAAGCTAGGGTGATTTGTTGATTTAATAAAAAGAAAAAAATCCCATGTAAAACCCCTTCTGAATTAGCATATTCAAGCCTTTCCAAAATCTGGCTCCAGTAAAGAACTTGTCCTTAAAAATCTATCAGACTGTAACTAAGCTTGTAACTTGGCATGTGAAATAAATAAGCCAATAATCAGATCCTCAGAAATTTTCAGTTAAACCTGTAAAAATATCTAATAAAATATTCAGCATTTGAAGAGTTTTTATTCAGGAGGAGAGTACAGCAGCTTCAGTTTCATGTTAGGAAGAGCATGGGGCATTAATAACTAAGGGGTTTTTCCCCTCTTTCCTATCCACCACTCACTCAGTTACACTAGCACAACTTTTTGTGAAGCCACAGTGTAAATCTGAGCAGAAAACTCTCTTCTGGCTTTCAGAACAAATCAAACCAAGAACACAGCATGGCCCCCACAAAGAACTGAGCAAGCAAAGAGGCAGCGCAGGAATGGCAGCCAGGCGAGGGAGGAAAAAGGACGTGAATTGCTTTGAGCTCATATTGCTGCTGAGTACTTTCTGTTATAAAACCATAACCTAATATGCTTTCAAGACTACAGCTCTGAACTGCTTCACACGGTGCACCTCCTTCCCTACACGGGACCCTACTGTTGCAGAAATGTGCCTGTGCAGAAAGGATTGCAGGCTCAGACACTGCACGCTATTATACTTTTCATTATTCACTGCTTATTCACTAAACGAGAGGATAACCCCAGCAGTGCTTGTAAACACAACAGCTTCCTTGAGAAGCAACAGCAAAATCCATAAGTACGGCTCTCCTTGTAAGTAAAATGCCTGACTTGGGAGGGCTGTCCTCCCTGGGGAGCTCAGCTGTGGGAAGCAGGAGCAAGGAACTGCCTTTTTAGGACTGTGGCTGAGCAGAGCCGGGAAGCGCTGGGGCAGGAACAGGGCTCCTGCAGCAGCTCGCTGGCCTTATAAGGAGAAAGCCAGGTATTTCTCCAGCCCCGTACTGGGAGCTGCACAGCCAGCGCAGCAAGGTAAGGTGAGGCAGGGCTCCCCAGCGAGGCTTGGCCCGCTACCAGCCAGGGGGACCACTGGCCACAGCCACACTCCTGCTCAGTGCAGACCTACAGCCCTGGTGTCTCCAGCCTCCGAGCATTTCAAATAGGCCTTATTAGGAAGCAGAGAAGCTTAATTAATTGAAAGATCGTTTTCAGATCTGTAAAGCCAGATGGTTTGTGGGTGAACCACACTTGATTTTAATGCGACATTTTAAGGCATTCAGGCAACATTTTGGAGTGCGAGTCTCTAGTGTCAGGCATCTTTTTAGCTACCTACATAAGAGGGCAGGTTTTCAGAGGTGATGAGCAACTGGATTTTCTGAAGTCTTTTACAGAAGGGGCAGGACGCTCAAAGCCTCAGACACTCAGCAATTTGCTTAAGCAAGCTTTAAGAACACACATGATTAAGACTCCTCCCCAGTTGCCTAAAAATTAAGGCTGCTTGACAGAAAAGCAAAATATTTTAGTTTCATTCAGTTTAAGTTACATTTCTTTTTATTACCAGTTTTATTTTTCTAGGGAGCAAAACAAACTAAACCACTTCAGGCCAAATCCATCTATATAGGATATATGCGTAAGCACCCCTGGCCATGAACTGTCCCATATTGTTGCTCTTTTTACTTTCCTGACTCTAGTTTTTAGAAGTATAAAAAGGAGGCTGTGAGTAAAATAGGAAAAAAGTACAATTTTTCCCCAACAATATCCATTTTTAAATTTGATTTTTAAATCTTTCTCAGAAAATGGCAACAAAAATGGAGTGCTAGTTAGTAGAAGTATAAAAAGGAGGCTGTGAGTAAAATAGGAAAAAAGTACAATTTTTCCCCAACAATATCCATTTTTAAATTTGATTTTTAAATCTTTCTCAGAAAATGGCAACAAAAATGGAGTGTCCTTGAATATTTTTCTTTGGCAAAAAAAAAAAAGTAATTTTCCTTTAGATATGGTTAAAAAAAATAATTTACAGTGTAACATTAAAATGAGACACTACCAATCCAGGAATAATACAGCATCCCAGTTCTGAATATGAAATGGCATACTGAAATTCAAAGAATTACCCATACATTTTGCCATCTTAGTTTCTCGAGGTTAAACTTTGATAACTGCCTGCCTTGAGATGCTGAATAGTATAGGTTTAACTGAAAGCAGTAACTTTTAACCTAGAGATATGAGAATGGCTTGGTAGTTTTGATCTGTACTACTTTTTAAATCCACAGACAAGCGTCTGCTCTACATCATGAACTACTGCCATCATTAGTGCCTTCAGGTAATAATCGCAGCAGGAAGACCAAAGCTTTGATTAATCTTGCCACATCCCACTTGCAACATATTGGCAAGAAAACATGAGGGAAGCACTAATTACCCACGGATAATCACAGGGCATCCATTTCTAGGATTCCTTATGAGAGGCCCATCAGGAGAAACGAGGCCAGAGACAACATGAAAAATTACATTAAACAACTGAAAAACATCTAGATACGTGACAAACTTATTCAGTATGAGCTCAGACATTGCGTAGGACTTTCTCCAATTGTTGATTGGGCTGGGATTACATTTCTATAGCTCCAAAGGAGCACTAGGGTTAAGACTACTTTCATAAAAGGAATAGAAGTTTTGACACCAGGTTTCATATTGTAAATTTCTCCTTTAAAATAACTTGCTTGCCAAAGCAGTTCAGCTGCCAGAAAGGGAGAAAAGCAGGCAAA
The DNA here is from genome assembly GCF_000699145.1 of Aptenodytes forsteri. NCBI lineage: Eukaryota > Metazoa > Chordata > Aves > Sphenisciformes > Spheniscidae > Aptenodytes > Aptenodytes forsteri. The sequence continues at coordinate 11,417,043 of NW_008796165.1, read as the reverse complement.
CTATTCCCTTAAAAGCAATGACTGTGCTATGCTGCTCAGGTACACGAGGCATCGCTCCAGAACTAGGGAACGTTGGCTCATTAGGAGCAATTAAAAAAAACTCTGAGGGGATTTTAAAAACAACAACTTCCAAAAACAAAACATGCATATATACCACATGCATTTGTTTATGCAGCTGTAATGAGTGATGAAATCCATTTATGAGCTGAAGTCACAAGATTCTAAGCAGGTCTTTGTTTAATCTCAGTAAGTCATGACATTTCCCTACTACTTATAATAATGTGATTTGGATCAACATTTTCAAACTTATGCACCTGGTTTTTAGCAGTGCTTACCAATTACAATTCTCATCTGCTTCGCTGGAGACAGAACAGTCTACTTCTGAGCCACCGCTTTCATTAAGCATCCTAAAGACAGATATAGAAACCTTGTTTTAGTTTAACATACGCCTGTAATTCTTGAATTCAGCATATATTCTGCAATTCTTACTCAAAGTGAGACTCTGTGCAACCTGCAAAGAGCGTAAATAAAAATCAATGAGACCATTAGTGGACTGAATACTTACAGCATCAGCCCTTCCATAACCACAAAGTCTATCCCGATGGATGCCCTTAAAAGACTTAAGAAGGTTTGCTATAAACAATGGCTTTTGTTCCAGCATGTTGCTGTGACTTGGAAGAACAAAATGAAGATAAATGCAGCTGTTTGCTGCTTACGTTAATGCAGCATTAGTGCTCTGAGTAACAAAGGTAGAACAGAGTATGCAGGGAAAAAAAAAAAGATTCAGCACAAATAACTATTAAGTTACATATGTTTTGTGTATTTATAAACTGTGCTAGGCTTTAGGTGAATTATTATATAGCTTTAACAGTATACGAATCAGTAATCCTGTGTATAAATTAAGACCACATTTTTAGCTTTGATATTAAGGAGGGAAAAAAAAAGAAAAAAATTATTTGCCACTGCTGCTCTTGCCATTACACTTCTATTAGCTTTGCAAACAGATCTGATGTTTTGTGAGGATCAGATCAAAACTAAATGAATCTAGGTCCACTGTTAATATAAACAGAGTGACTTTTTTATATGCCTTTTAAGAAGGGAAAAGAGATTAGATTCCTGATCTGAACAAAAAGTCAATCTACCTAATGCAGAGGAGCAGGACATCCCAAACATAGAAAAAATTCTCTTAGCCTTTAAGGTCTGAAGGAAAGTGTTGCTGTCTACACCCATTCTCCATTCTGTTTCTCATGTTTGGCTCATTCATCTACTGCTCTCCAGAGTTCCAAATGAGCCAGGAGAACAGGTGGATTTTACAGCATGTCACCAAATCAAGATGGCAGGAGGATAGAAGGAAAATGCAAGGATCTTTCACCTAGAACGTTTTCTTCCAAGCAACCTCTTTTATACGCAAAAGCATATAGTACAAGACAATTTCTTCAGCAGATTGGACCCAAACTTAGGAAGGCTCCAAAAAGGCCAAAGCCAAATATGCATAACCAGCAAAGTCAATGTATCACCTAACTGGCACAGAGTATGTTCCTATACCTTGCATTTTTTACGATTATTTTTGTTGATGTAGGAAAATAATACACAGTGTCTTTCCCAATGTGAAAAAAAAGTCCTAAAACAATCATCAACATGAGGCAGCCAGGGAAGCACTGGGACTGCTGAGATGGAAAGTGCCATTTTTTCTGCCATTTTCAGATACACGCACCTATTAGATGTGTTTTTATGTTACACTCAAGTACTACATGGACTTGGGAACAGAGAGAAGACATTCTCAGTAGGACAGTATAAACACTTTGTTGCCTTCCATTTTCTTAGGATGGCTGCATCACTCAAGTAAAAAAGTCACACAATGTATACAAGCCATATCAAACAAGAATCTGTAATATTCTTAATGCCACATCAATTTATATATGCTAGATATATTCATGGGAAAATAAACTCAGATGTAATCTTCCTACCTAAATTCTAAATCTATAGGGATTATATTTTATATTCCCCCATTTCCAAAGTCCTGTTCAGTTATTTTCCTTTAGCTTTTTGGGACCTACTATACCAGCGTGCCAGAAAGAAAATGACTGTAACTACTGGAGTCAGAGTAACAACTGAAAAACATGTATCAGTAGAAAACATTATTTAATATGCTAGTCCACATGAACTAAATCCAGCTGAAAAGGTCTGAAAAGGCACATTAAAAAAAACAACTGTGAAAGCGTTAAGTAAACAGTTCCCTCACTGGATTTGCTATAACCAACTAAAACCTTTCTTCCCTTTTCCACATTAAAGGAGAGCCTTAAAACCACATTTTGCATATTTTATTAGTTCAAACCTTTTCCTAACATGGTTCCCAGGGCAGATCAAGTCTAACAAACTTTAAAAAACGAATCTAACATTGTTCTAAAATAACAGTATTAGACTCTGGTGGAGTGTGAACAACAGGACTATCAATAAATGTCTACTCTTATTCCCAGACCCAGAATGGAATCCTAAACAATTTTTAGCCCCTAAGATTCACAATTTATTGAACCTGAACTTGCACACCAGCCTTAGTAATCAATGTTACCCATCTCATGCCTCTGACTGCTTTCATCAGAGAGAAGAATTGCACATTTGGAGAAAGAAAAACATTTTTGTGACTGTTTTAAAAATCGTAGTTGAAAGTTTCTTGAAAGGTCAGAAAGCTAGGAATTATCCTGCTAGAAACAGATAAGCAGGCAGAGGGTAGGCAAGGTGGTCAGGGGTGTACGGGAAGTATAATCTGTCAGATTGATAGCACCACTATGTATATGGTACAATTATATCTTATCTTCCCAGCCCTGCAACCAAAATAAACCGCACTGAAGTCTTGGAGTCTGATTCTGTTGTCTTTAAGTACACACCCCTTAAGGTGGCGACCCAGGACACACCACACATCTTTTACTTCATGTAAGACAAAATCAAAACAAATATAATCAGTATTTTTCCTTTTAGGACTCTCACTGAGACTCTTTGATGTATTTTCCCTAATAGTTTTCTCTTTTTAATCATCACACTTGGGGGTTTCTCTGAGCTTATAATGGTCTAGTTTTTATGTAATCTCTTCCATGTGGGCGCTTTCCCAAGCTCCGAACACAGCAACTGCTGTAACAGTACACAGCAACACTACACCAAAGAATACCTTGTCCAAATGAAACCAAAAGGGAAATTTAGATGAGTACATTCTGCTTAGGTTGGAATTTTGGCTCAGACACAAGAGTTAACACTCCTGGTCTTGCAAAAAGAAGTTCTAATGGAGATACTGAAAATGAAAGTATCTCTTCTACTTCAAAGCTGAAAATCTGGCCACTTCTATAACATGTTTTTCTGCTCTGGGAAATTTTACTTATCTATACCCATTCATGAAGGGGAAATCCTTGGTCCTACAAGTTAGCTGTGGGTTTGCCATTCACTTGACTAGACCTGAGACTCCACCAGTATGATTTAGTACCCATGGTATAAAACTAGTTAAATCTCTAATTTCTATACGGCTGCTTGCCAATTTTTCTTTGTCTTAGGAGCAATTATTCACATTTACATTTTATCTTGATTCTCTTTAGCAATATCCCTATTTACATAGAGAATCCTTAAACAGATTACCACATTCTTTTCAGTGTTACCTAAGAGGTGCATTGGTGTACCACAGTTCTAAAATTTTCCAGATCCGCTATTAATAAAATGCCTAAACTTAAAATAGGCACTACACAAAACTCGCATAACTGGAACACCTATAAAATGCCCTGTAAACAGCTGCCCTATATCTAAGCTGCCAGCAGATTCATGAGGTTCTAGAGGTAATTTCCATTTATCAGCTAAGATTTACTGATACTGCTGATGCTCATTTCTGTTGTTCTCTGCTGTGCCTTGTCAAGACTCTGCATATGGAGGAAGCAGGAGCTAAGACAAGAACTGGAAACATTTCCTTCACATGGGAAGGTGCCCTGCTAAGAAACTGCTTATTGAACCTGACAGCGAGCATAAAAACAACATTATAGGGAGTGCTCACACATGTACTCCCAATAAAGGGGAGGACAAGGCGGTGAAAGTCAGAGCTATTACAGGACAAATACAAATTAAAGACACTGTTTTTAATCTCCAGGATACTAAAATATTTTTGAGAGCTCCCAGTGTTTGGGGGAGGAGGGAGGGAGACAAGGGAGTAGGGGGAGCGGTAAGTTCTGCTGAGACCTTTCTTACAGTTTGTATCACCTTTTGTGGGAAAATCATTCTAGAAAAAAGCAACACAGGATTTTGAAACTAACAGAAAAGCACTTGTTAAAAGATAGGTTGCTCTTTGTAAAACTTCCCATGAGGCCTGAAAAAGCACCCTGAGCATGCACTTTACCAGAGAGCTTTGCATATGAAATGCTGTTTGTTTCAAACACTGTTGTATATTTTTACCAGGGGGTTTATTCCTGTCAGTTGTCCCCTGATTACTGATCTGTGAGAAGAAAAGGAGTCAGAGCTACCACAAAGATATAAGCATAACTATTAAAGTTCATGGGATTTTCGACATTCCCCCTCCTTGCCCTGAAACTTTAACCCTTGAGTGAATGCTGCCATATATATTTCCTTTGTTTGGCTGTCTGGTGGGCCACCTGGAAAGCATCAGCACTCTAAGAAGAAAACTGCTATTGTTTATTCGGAATTTCCTTAAAACAAAATCTTGCTGTCCATTACCATTTCCCAGAAAGGTATATTGTTCTATCACCACCCATATCAAATTCAAGTGCAGAGACATGTTTACAGTACGTGCAGCAGCTCAGATAGGCTGGGCTGTTGCAATCCTTTTGCAATCCTGTGCAGAAAACAGAATGTTAACACTGGCATGCTGCTCCCACGCCCTCCCCTTTTCAGGCTTTACATTAACTCAGTGACACCCTGCAAGGCACGAGCTTTATTTACACAACACAAAATCTCGAGACGAGCCGTTGTTTGACTGCAATGTTGACAGGCTTATGAAGCACTACCGGCTATAGTAAAGGTGTATTAAGAATCAACTGAGGACCACGTATGAATGAAATGTTTTGAAACTCGCTTGATTGAGTTTCCAGCTGCAGCGCAATTCTCTTTTAGCCAGAAGCTGTTGGGACAAACTAGCGAAGCTCCTGGCTTTCACAGAGACCACTGAATTGCACTAACACGGCGGTTCCACAAGGACTTTAATCTGGGATATGCTGGTGACACCCTGAAAAGAAGCAAATGCCTCTTTCCCAGGCCATTCAGGTTTTTTGCTGGGATAGATTTGAACGGGATGTATTTCCCAACACACTTCACCTCATGGCTGTGTCAGCGCAAGGGAGGGGACAGCGTGGGAGCAGGAAGAGGGCAGGACTGCCTCTTTTGTCAGCAGTGCCGGCCGAAAGCACTTGGGGAACTAACGACATCGTAAATTGTGCTGATTTACATCTGCTAAAAAGCGCTCCTTAGTTTTCCTTAAAAATTATTGCTATATGTATAGTATTTTAAAACTTAACATACGTGTAAAAACAGGCAAGAAAGCTTAGGTGCAGATTTATTGGGTGGAAGTGTCCAAGGGGGCTGTAAGCTTCACCTCCCCAGGACTAGCAATACCCACTCCCGGGAGGAGGGAGTGGCTGTTGCACTCATCCACTTTCCCAAGGGGTGTATAATGCAGAAGAGTTCCTGTGTTTCACGTGATTATCTCCCTGTCAAACTTTTGGACTAAGTATCAAGGCTTTTTCTTCAAAGAAACTATCTGTGTGATTCTGGAGAGGTGCTGATCGCTGTGCCTTCCCCTTCTGGGAAGCTGACATGTAATACTTCCTCCTACACAGCATTTTTGACATTAACAACTCCAAATCATTGTCAGAGCCTCTCGCAGCAGAGACTCTAATTGTAAAGAAAAAAAACCCAAACAAACAAAACAAAACCCCTCCAAAAAACCCAGAGCAACTGGAAGATATTTGGTCAAAATGTTAGAGAGTGACCACAGAGTAAAAATGGCATAAATCTAGGTGCCAGTATGTGCTCCACACTGTCCTGGGTCAGATTCAAAACACATTACAAGGCTGATGAACCAATAAAAATGTCAATGGTTGATATCCTAAAAGCAAATGGGGCCAGTAACAAATATTTTATACCAATAAGTTAATCCTAGGTCTTCTTCCAGATGAAATCCCATTCCTTTTCTGTACCTTTTTCCTTAATGCATTTTTTAAATAAAAATAGTTCATACCACTTGTACAGCATTTATTCCCCATAGATCTGCATGCTTTACTAGAACTTCAGTCTTATTATGCCCATTTTACAGGCAGGGAAACCAAACCACAGAGATGCAAAAAGTGGTTAAGGGTCATTCAGCAGGGAGGCAAAACTCGGGAAGACTGCAGTTCTATCCCATTTGAGTTTATTCTGCTCTCCTGTTTTTCTCTACTGGTATACAGAAAACAAGATTACTTCTAAACTCACGAGGTTACATCAAAGAGGAGAACAAATTTTTGCTTCACTTTGTAAATTCTCTTGGTTGTCTTGAAGGGATATACATTCCCCACCACTACTGCTACAGGGTTAGGTAAATACTTTGCAGACCGGTAACATAAATGTGAAATACACCACTGTTCTTATTAATATTTATGTAATCATCTAGGGCTGAAATTGGCTATCATTGAATTGACCTACAGATCTTTGACATAAATGCCTATTTGAAGCACCTGGCAATAGGCTGTAACCATCCACACCCAGAACTGCTTTGCCTGGGCTTGCAGATTTGCCAGCCACACACCTTTTCCTACACTGACTGTAAGGAACGCAATAACTGGAAAACATCAGCACAAAACATGCTTATATAGAACAAGGCTACTTTGTACCATTAGCTCTTACAACACACGTGCTTAACCTCTCTCACATGACTTACCTGAGCCCACAGCCCATTCTTAGCTGAACAGAAGCCTCTGCAAATATGTGCACACTGCAGCTGGTACCCAGATCTCTAAATACCGTACAGCCATTTTTGGAATGTCTTTCTAGTTGTGCTCCCTTAAAAAAAAAAAAGTAAAATTAAAAAAAAAATCTGAATTTCAATCAGCAGCCATCACAGCCCTTAGGCCTTTGCTTTATTATTGTCCTTTTATCCTAAAAATTTTCCTTGATCTCATGAACGTGTTTCTAATATGGTCAAATGTTATGGCTTTTTATACGTTTCATATGTTCTCAACAGACTGCGTAAACAGTCCTGTGAGCTGACCAACGCATCTGCCAAATGCACTGCTGGCTGTTCTTGCAGTACTTCCTCCAGCATGTATGTGAACAGTGCTCCTGAACCCATTGTAAAAAACAAGATCTCAGCTAGGGATCAATACTGATTCGGGACTAAATTTTCCATCTCTGCTTCCTTCTGAAACAAGGGAACATACAGACACTGCAGTGTTGGCAATTGCATACAATTTTTACCGAAGAAAAGAGGAAAGAACAGCAATTTTGAGGGTTTCAAGCATCCTGGTTCTTCTCCTATGGAAGTCCTAAGGGGCTGCTGTGGACAAGACCAGGACATTGCCATCCTGTGAGGTGACAGGGCTGCCCAGACCAGTGGGGAGCAGCTACGCAGTCGCTGTGTGGTATGTCAGCTGTGATCAGAGATCAGGTTGTTTATTATTAATCGGATGGGATTGAGGAAGAGTAGCAGCTTAGTAGCATCTTCTCCAAAACTGAAGTCTTCAACTCTGCTTGTGCTTCCAGGTATTGCCCTACCCAGGCCGTGCCCTTTCCTTCCTACAATGCCTTCCTTGGCTATTTGGCAACCCTAACTGCTCCCACACCATGAGTCCAACACAAATGACTGTCATCCAGAGTGAATGTTTCCATTTGAATTACATGAGCAGGCACCCTGTAAACTTCCCCACAGGCTCCACCACTATAATCCCTGGGAAGGAGCAACCTGCAGGACCTACTTTCACCGTTCAATGCTTTCTCTGTTTATTGCTACTACTGTCAGAAACATTACTCAAATTCAGACAGGTGTCCTTACATCTGTCAGCCACCAGCCACTGGTGACATTCAGTAACAGAAACTCACTGTCCATGTCCAAGCCTGAACCCACAGCATAGAGAAGGAAAGCTTGATTGCTCACTGGAAATCCCTAAGCTCTATGGTGCTTTACACTAGGCATTTTTGGTCTCACGCAGACTCGCTTCCTTTCCTTCTCCTGTTGCAAGCACTGCTTTATTCTAGGTTGCCAGGAGCCTACTGTTCCAACAGCTGCTAAGACAGAGTGAGGTGTCAATGTTGACAGGATGCCAGATTGTTTATTAATTAAAAATCCAAGCATTTTGTATCCATTCTGAGACCCTAATCAAAACTGAGCTATTCTACCCAGGGCTCTGCATGGTTAAATCCAGTTATTCTGAGGCTTTCAGTCATGATTGGCAACCATAAATCAATGCATTCTGTTGCCACTACTTAACTTCAATATGTGCTTACTGAAACATCAAAATGCCAGAAAGCTAACTTCAGTTCTCCACAGTGAAACTGTGCCTCAGTAATATCTGAACAAATGCACACTTCCAGCAGGATCTTTGTCCCCAAATACAGTAAATGTCTTTTCAAAGGTGTTCGTCTGCCTCCCCACTACTCAGCATTAGCACGCTTCTATTTGTATGGTAAATTTTTTCATGCTGCCAGCTCACAATGCTGAGCGCATCCGTCTGCTTCCCATATGCCACATGTCCTCCAGTGCCTCCTCTACTGCTTACCTTCACTCTTTAGGCTTCCACTGCAGATCAACTGCTATTCTGCCAGCCTTGTTTGTGTGTAGAGGATTTTTTCCAACTGTAAGCTCCACAGGACGGGAACTTTGCCCAGTTCTCTGTTTCTCGGAGCACCGGCTGTGCTATGATATAGAAATAAAGAACACAGAGACATTAATGGTGTGACATTTAGATTTGTAACACCCTAAAAAGCATGGGGAGCAAGGCCCCAGGGTTCCTTTCAGACTCATCTCTAGACAACGTAGTTAACTTCTATTTGGTCAGGTTTTTGATCAAAAATTATACAATACATACAGTTGTTCGAATAAAAAAATATATAGTTCATTACTTATTTGAAAATATATGACTGAGTACTTGCAGTGAACACTGAAATCCTCTATAAAGCTAGCTGGGAATGGGAAAAATAATAGTGAGAAATCTAGTATAACTAATTATTGGGTAAAGAGGAGAACATCCTCTCTAGAGACAATCATATCAAATCTTTCATTCATATGTTGCTGCACATAAACGTCCAGGGTTTGAATTGCTCAGACAGCATTCTTAAGAAAATGGAAAATGTTTTTAGTGGTTCCTCCCTTACTTCTGCAGTCCTTCTCTGTGTTTACAGTCAGTGTTGCTGTCCTGCCCCAGAGGTAACCCAACAGGTCTTGCAAAGTCTCCTAACTTTGCCCCACCTCCATCATTCACAATCTTGTCTCTCTAACCTACTCATTTTCCTCCATTCCACAAACTAGTAGTTTCAAAGAAATTCAGAGATTAATTAAAATGATTGGTGAGATGAGTAGGTGAGGGGGACAGGCTAAAGGGCTTGACAAGAAGAAAGATGAAAAGGACTAAACGCATATAGCTTGGTTATGCGATGACTAATTGAGGGTGGAGGAGATGGACATGATATTCGTTTACAAGTGTCTATAGTTCTGAGGAGCATTTTTCATGTGCAAACTGAAGACTAGCTCAAGACTAGCTTTCAGTCTTGTTGTACAGATCTGGTTCCAGGGTCCTTCACTTCAAGGTGTGAGTCCCACTCTTCCCCCAGCCTATGCATTCCCACCTATGCATTCCTTGTATCCTTGAATTTTTTTTTTTATTATTTCAGCTCAGCTTTCAGCCAGATTCAGTTCCTGGATCTCTACCTGGCCACATGAGCCCTACTGAGGGCAAAGAGCAAAAGGAGAGGCCATGGAAGCTGGGGGTGGATGAGGTGGCACCTCTTTGCCACACCTCTGCTGTGCTGCAGACTTAGGTGGACTTGAACCGATTACAAAAACACACCTTGAGGAACTGGGGAGGAATTGGGAACAGGAGCACCTGTGAATTATTTTACTTCCATTTAGCCTAAGGAAACTCTGTTCCTTGTGCCCTCTCATTCCCAGCTTTTTTTACTATACTCTGATGTAGTAAACAAAAGAAAAATTCTTGCTCCTTCTGACTCTTCAAACTCTTGCCTCCCTCAGTTGGGGAAACCTGCTGCATAGTAATTTCCTTAAGCAAGTGAAAAGCAGTATGAGAAGATCCAATAATTCCCACTCTTATTCACTTCATGCAGGAGTGAAACAGGATATCACATCTGAAAGCATGAAGTGAGTTAAAAAAAAAAAAAAAAGGAAAAAATTATTGTGGAAACATCTCTGATAAGGGGAAAAAGCAAGATGGTGTAATATATCTAAGTTTAAAGAAAAACTGTATGGAAACAAGCATTTTCTTTCTGTGAGTACTGTTTCCAATATAAAAGAGCAGAAAATGTCATTTATCCTTTTTTTTTTTTTTAATGGTCTAGAAATAAGCCAAAAGCATTTATGATACAGGAGTAAAACAAAACAACTAACCCATTTATTCCTGGACACCAAACATAATTTAGACGGATGTGGTATGTATAAGAAATTTTAATTTGTCCCTGAAAAGCCATTTAATTATTCAGATTATCTGATTGCCTCAGTCAGTCTTGTATTGATTGATTAGAGAACTTTATAAATCAAAATCTGCATTACTGCTGCTCAAAGCATCTGCCTCTCACAGCAACAGAGATATATAGTTCATTTCCAATCCCTACCCACAAGTTAGTTTATTGAGACATGTAAATGGCTATGGTTTATAAATGGGTCAGTAAATGTTCTTTCATACTAGTAAAGGAATATTTATTTAAGGACATCAGGAAAGGGGGAAAAAGGCCCTTAAGTAATAGCTGTTTAATAAATCGGGGCATAGTCACCAAGATTCCCAGCTCCTTGGCTAATGGCCATGAAGGATCACTGTCTCTCTGTTCATGGGGCCCACTTCTGATCTGCAGCACTCAGTGATTCTCAGGTGGTGAACTTGGGGCACTCGGCTGAAATCTAAGCTGAGACCTCCGTAAGCACCCGCTCACCAGTCAGTCCCGAATTAGGTAGAAAATCCCCTAGGAGCAGCAAAGAGCATTTGTCTTTGATTTCAGAGCTCTCCTGCTATGCACAACCTTTACGACCAGCTTGACTGTCTGTTGCCAGCCTCGACCAAATAACCTCTGAGTAGCAATTAACATAGTGAGTGGACTGATGGGTGTCCCTCATAGCTACAGGCCTCAGTAGCAACACGTCTCTGGCAAACTGGAATGTCTAGTCCTGAAACTCCACCTCTGTAAAAGGAAGGAAGTAGAAAACTAAAATGGGTGGGGATAAAAAGAAAAAAAAAAGAAATTAAATTACTTTAAGTTAATATCTCCAGCCCGATCCAACACTCACTGAAGCTAATGAAAAACTTGCATTGGTATCAGTGGGGCTGAACTGAACAAACTATAAAGGCAGAGTTTTTTAGGTTATACAAACATGTATTAAATAGAGTGGTTAAAGCTACACTAACCATGTTCCTTGTAGTCTGAACTTGGCTTTCTAGGACAAAAGAAACATGCAGAAAAAAAACCCCAAAGATAAAACAAAACAGCAAAATTCTAACAAATTAAATATGTCAACAATTAATCAGAACAAACTTAATTAGTATTATTTATCTATACGGGAAACTGACTAAAGCAAATTATTTGCATGGCTTCCTACGTAACAGAAATCAGAAAAAAAACCTTACTTAATTTTAAAGTAATTCTTAATTACCATAGTGAGTGGACTGATGGGTGTCCCTCATAGCTACAGGCCTCAGTAGCACACGTCTCTTGGCAAACTGGAATGTCTAGTCCTGAAACTCCACCTCTGTAAAAGGAAGGAAGTAGAAAACTAAAATGGGTGGGGATAAAAAGAAAAAAAAAGAA
>NW_008796165.1:11402605-11404825 GCF_000699145.1 Aptenodytes forsteri | reverse complement strand
ACTATAAAGGCACAGTTTTTTAGGTTATACAAACATGTATTAAATAGAGTGGTTAAAGCTACACTAACCATGTTCCTTGTAGTCTGAACTTGGCTTTCTAGGACAAAAGAAACATGCAGAAAAAAACCCCCAAAGATAAAACAAAACAGCAAAATTCTAACAAATTAAATATGTCAACAATTAATCAGAACAAACTTAATTAGTATTATTTATCTATACGGGAAACTGACTAAAGCAAATTATTTGCATGGCTTCCTACGTAACAGAAATCAGAAAAAAAACCTTACTTAATTTTAAAGTAATTCTTATTTTACAGTAAAAACCTCCACACAGCAAACTACTTAAAATTCATGTCTTACATTTCTCCAGAATTTCTTCCTTGCATAGACAAGCCCTTTATAAACTTCAAAACTGCATGCTGACACAACAGAGACAGATCATTTATGGACTATCTCGGGTGATTTTTAACGCAGCAAGGACCGCCGCATCAGGTCCTACTAGATACCCTATCTCTGAAAGGAGCCAAGAGTGGATATCTGGAGAGGCACACAAAACCAGGGCACGCACACAGCAGTTTTGCCTCGGGATGCTCTCCCGAGCACAAGCCATTTGCAGCTTTGGGATTTCCAGAGCCAGAGATGCACACTGCATTCAATAGCCCTTAAGTGATTTCTCTTCTGCGAATTCATCTAATCACTTTGAAATCCCTCAGTCCACACAACACTCTTGCCAAGGAGTTCCACTGCTTAACTACAATTCTGTGAAGACATTTCTCTCATTTGTTCCAAACCTGCCGGTTTCATTTGATGCCCCTTGGTTCACGTGGCAGAAGAGTCAGTCACTGGCCTCTATTTATCTTGTATGTAAAGATTAAAAAGGAGTTAAACAACTGCTTCTAGCATTCACTGCATTAATGAATTTCAGAGATTTTCTTATGTCTGTGCAGCAACTTACTGCTGTTTGGCAAAACTATTTGCAGCTGAGGCTACAGTAGCAGTTGAGTAGTTTGAGCTACCTGCAACACAGGCAGATGCTGCCTATGTGATGGTTGTGTGTATACTAACAGCACACAGCAAGCCCCCCATTCCCAGCCAAAACTTTGTATTTTGTGCCACAGACTGTTCACACAAATGTACAAAGAAGTGCATGTACTATTTGCGTAATTCCAGTTAGCATATAAAGTAACACCAGTGCCCACCATGTGGGCAAATGAATATAGTGGCTGAAGTCAGGTGGGAACACCAGGGGAAACAGGGAAGAAAAAAAAAAAAAATCAACAACTTCAAACAGGGGAGCTGGACCTTCACTTTTCTTTCCCAGCTGCTTGTGTTTGTTTGCTTCATTGTTGCTTCCTATACTGCAACTGGTAATTATGTCATTACATCTAGGAAAAAATAGCACTGGAGAATTTGAAAGTGTATTTTCAAACCTAGACATAAGTTTGTCAGCTTCACATATTGTAAGAAGTGATTTAACCTGATAGACCAAGTTCTTCACTGACACAAAAAGCTGGACCACCCTACAACAGCAGATAACAGCTTTGTGTTGCAAGTGTAAGGAGCACTTGTTGCACTATTGGCAACATGATACAACAGTACACCCCTTCAGTCCCTGTCCTACCCCATATTGTCACCGCCTGTCCCTAAATAGCTGCTGCACTGTATTCCAGAGGTAGCTGCCTATCAGAATTCACAAATTCACACCCCCTAGAGAGAAGGGTGCGTGCAGGGCAAGGTGAGGAGGGGGAAGTTAAGAAAAATTAATCCGGGCAGTAGGGCACACCCTTTTATTAGAGATATGTACTATACTGATGCATGCCACGTTCAGCATAGAGGAGTTACAGCGAATCAGAGATCACCCATCTGTTGCTCTGAGGTGAGCATGCCAGCACAGACTTTCCTCCTCAACTAGGATCCTTCAACTCCAGCCTTTATTTTCCCTCCCGACTAACCTGTACTTCCACAGTAATACTAGGACACTCTTTCTAAAATTAGGCCGTCGCTGTCCCCTCCCCTTGGAGGACGAGCTTAAAGAAACCTATCTGGAACCAGGCTTTCTTCTGTCAGGTTTTATTCCCCCCCCCCGTTATCCTGGCACGTTTCCGAGACCGGGAATTGACATCCCCGATCACTGTAACGGCAAAGCCGTGCCCTTGCGTACACCCCCACAGCGATCAGGCGGTATCGGACGAAACCCGCATCGCCCAGCCCCGCGGCTCCC
>NW_008796165.1:11374122-11401502 GCF_000699145.1 Aptenodytes forsteri | reverse complement strand
GGGGCGGGAAGAAGGGGGAGAGGGGGGGGGGGGGCGAGGCCCCCCCGCTGAAGCCCCGCGCCGCCCCGCCAGGCCAGGCGGACTCTCAGCGCGGCGGCGCCAGGGACCGCGGGCCCGGCCCGCGCCGGGAGGACCCTCCGCGCCCCGGCGAGAAGTAAGGCTCTGCTTTCTCCTTCTCCCCTCCCTGCGCGACCGGGAGGGTTGGGGTGGCCGCGCGGAGCGGGGCGCAAGCGGCGGCCGGGCAGCTTCTCCGCGCTGCCGCAGCTCCCGGCGCCACTCCGCGGACTCTATTCTATGAGTGCAAAGATGGAGCCTACTTTCTACGAGGATGCCCTGAACGCCAGCTTCGTGCCGCCGGAGAGCGGCGGGTAGGGATATAATAACGCCAAAGTGCTGAAGCAGAACATGACGTTGAACCTGTCCGACCCATCCAGCAACCTGAAGCCGCACCTGAGGAACAAGAACGCCGACATCCTCACCTCCCCCGACGTGGGACTCCTGAAACTGGCCTCGCCTGAACTGGAGCGGCTCATCATCCAGTCTAGCAACGGGTTAATTACCACCACGCCGACCCCGACGCAGTTCCTCTGCCCCAAAAATGTTACCGACGAGCAAGAGGGGTTCGCGGAAGGCTTTGTGAGAGCTCTGGCGGAACTGCACAACCAGAACACCATGCCCAGCGTTACCTCTGCTGCTCAACCTGTTAACAGCGGCATGGCACCTGTGTCCTCTATGGCTGGCAACAGTAGTTTCAATACGAATTTGCACAGCGAGCCCCCGGTGTACGCCAATCTCAGCAACTTCAACCCCAACGCACTCAACTCTGCACCTAACTACAATGCAAACAACATGGGCTATGCACCTCAGCATCACATAAACCCCCAGATGCCCGTGCAGCATCCCAGGCTTCAGGCTTTGAAAGAAGAGCCTCAGACTGTACCTGAAATGCCAGGGGAAACTCCTCCCCTGTCCCCTATTGACATGGAGTCACAGGAGAGAATCAAAGCCGAAAGAAAACGCATGAGAAACAGAATTGCGGCATCCAAATGCCGGAAAAGGAAGTTGGAAAGGATTGCCAGGTTGGAAGAAAAAGTGAAAACTTTGAAAGCCCAGAACTCAGAGCTGGCATCCACTGCCAACATGCTCAGAGAACAGGTTGCACAGCTTAAGCAGAAGGTCATGAACCATGTCAACAGCGGGTGCCAGCTAATGCTAACACAACAGTTGCAAACGTTTTGAAGAGACTGTCTTAAATGAGAACTGTGATATTGTGGTATAACTAAAACAAAAAACCAAAAGTGGCAGATGCATAAAGCTAATGGTAAAAGCTGAAAGGCTGAGTCCTGCCTGTGCTCTGCAAAGCGCATGTGTGGAAAGACTGGCAAGCCTTCAGCTTGAGTTAGTAGCGAAGCGGCCAGCACAACTCCGAGAAGTGCTGTTCCTGCTCAGATGAGACATCAGATCTTTGTTTAACATTGACCAAGACCTGCATGGACCTAACATTCGATGATCATTCAGTATTAAAGGTTAAACTGCAATAGAAACTGTAGATTGCTTTATGTAGTATTCCTTAAGAAAAAAAAAGTGGGAGGGAGGTTTGTGGGAGGCTGATAAACAAAAAAGAACTATTCTGCCTGCCTTCAAGTAAATTGTGTATGTATATATCTTTTTTATTTTATTTTATGAAAGTTGATTAATGTCAATAAACTACTTCATGACTTTGTAAGTTATTTTTATGTTGTTTATTTGGGCACTGCCCAGTATTGTTTGTAAATAAGAGGCTTTTTTTTAGCACTCTGAGTTTACCATTTGTAATAAAGTATAATTTTTTAATGTTTCTGTTTCTGGAAAAATTCTAGAAGGTTCTATTATATTTAAGAAAAATAAAATAATTAAAATGCATTTCCCCCTCACACTTTTTTTTTTGCTAGTACCTGAGTTGGGAAAATGCCCTTTATGCCGAACTCTAAAGGGTAGGGATTATGTTAAACTCACTGTAACTACAGGCATGTCCTGGAGAATGTGTGCGGAGGAGAGGGAGAAACTAGATCCTGATCACTAAACGAATACAACTTTTTAAGTTGTCCTGAAGTTGTAGTTCCCAGTTGTAACCTGACTAGCTTGCCTGCCATGTTCTAGTGGCCCAGTTTAGACAGCTAATTTCAAGCAGGTTGTATAGGGGTAGAAAGCCAGTGTATGAAATTGCTCCATAACTGGAGTAACTGGCTACTTGATCTGACATGCTTTTTATTAAATTAACGCCCTCAAGAAGATAAGACAAGCAGTCGTATTTAAAAAAAAAAAAAAGCTGTAGGCTTCAAAAATAGAAATACTCACCTTTATTCCTGTTTTCCTTCCTAGGTAGGAGGTGATCCTTGTTTGTTAATATTTATGACAATGCTGCTGTCAACAGTAAAATAATTTTATAACACTTTTCCTATCTTGAAATCCTTTCCCTTTTGGGTGTTACTATGGGTTCTAAACTTTTTAGCAATAGAAGAGCTGGGAAAACAACCTAGTGGGAAATGAAGAGAGCAACTTGCTGAAAAACAGCAACTCCTGTTGCTTGTTTTCAGCAACTTACTGAAAATAGCAACTTCTCTAGCGCTTCCCATTTATTTTCTATAAAATAATCTTGGTTTTTAGTACAATGACAATATATACCATAGAAACATGCTACTTAACTCATTGGGGGTGGGGGGGAAACAATTACTATACCAGGATTTTCAACGCTGTACCAAATTAGTTTAATAAGCATATATCTAAAGGGAGACCAGATGTTTTCCTGCTTGCTGTCTAGAGCCAAACAGCTAAGAGGAAATAGATGCTATCAAAAGACGGCCAGAAAATATTAGAAATTCATTATTAGTGAATGCTAACTTTTTAAAGCAGGTAGTCTTAAAAATGTATTTTTTCCTTAAAATAGGAATAAGCATAATTTTAATTGAAGTGACAATCTTGTTTAAGGTCGCTTCACAAGATGACTAGATAATTGGATATATATACCTTTACTGTTACCAAAATGATACCCTGAAGCTTGCAACTAATGTGGGTCGGTTCCTTACAGGAAGCACAGAAGTATCTTTCCTCTTAAGTTTCCCCCCCCCCCCATATTATATGCACTTTATCATATGAGGGGTTGTTTTAATGTTTAAAATACGATAATATGGTAATCTCCTTCCACATAGGAATCCAAGTGTCAAGGTAGGCACTGTTTAGATGGTGTTTGCTGCTGTCAGAGGAATACAATTGTAATAACACCAACCAAACAAAGGGTTACTAGGAGGATACTGTAGTTTGCCAAGAGTACATTTTGCTGATGTCAGCAACCCGGAAGGTAAGTTGATTTTGACCATATGTAGGAATAGACAGCAGAGGGATAATACACAGCACTGCTGGGTGTGGTTTTACAGGGATTTAGCAAGTGCCAACTAGCAAAATAAGCAGGGCAAGGAGATTAATTACCTGCAAAGGTGCATGTTTAACTCTCAACAGTGCTGGGTTATGGAATAGATGTTACTAGCAAGCATTTGCTTAATCGCCTAATTACGTAAAAAATAAATACATTATATAAAATACTATGTTAATTAAATACAGCTGAGTGACAGTCTGCTCCACCCTATCCTAATACGCACACACAGACATTTAGCATTGCAGTTATGTGTTTTCTCTCTCAAGTACGACATTCTGTAGCACAGGCAAAAAAGTTACTGAGTAATAGCACTGCTCGTTAAGTGGGCATCATCTGACGGGTTGGTTCCTGTGACATGAGTTACTTGACTTGGTCCAGCTCAGGAGGTACTGGTGTCCAGTCAGAGAACCTACTGTCAAGCAAGGTGGTTTTTAGTGCCAGTTACACAGTTTCACAAGGAGAAGAGGGGCGACTTAGATGAACCCTTTCTTTGGTCCCACATCTCATTTGAGGATCAGGCCTAAGACAGGGCAAAGTAAGTTTATATTCCCTCCACCTCCATCTGTTTTGTAAACAGTGTGGTGGGCTATGAGCCTGTTGCTATCTATCTATCTATCTGGTTCACTTCAGCATAGATTAAAATTCAGCACTATTAGTATATTACTAGATCACTTGGTGATCAATAAGTACAACTGTAATGAAAGATGTGTGTGCATTTGTATGTGGTGAAATACAGAGTTTTAACACTTACTTAACTGCCGAGATCAAAATTGCCTAATGCACTATGTGCCTTACTTCTATAAGGAATAGTCAGTTCTCTTTGAGATTCAGAGAGAAACTCTCTTTTTGTTGCCCCAGCTGTACTCACAGGGGAATATTTTGCAAATAACAGCATTGTGAACATGTATTTTGTTTGGCTGTGAGTGTTGTCAACGGATTCAGGAAGTGAAGTCAGAAAAAGGCAGGGTTTCAAACAGGGCAGGCTACACAGAAATGCCTAGGCAAAGAGCCTCTAATCAGAACAACATGTTTGAGAGAAATATTAATTAGAATTTGGGTCTGTACTAAAACCAACAAAACCCTCACAATTCTATCCCATGAACAGAAGTGAGCTACAAGAGGGGTTTGACCATGATTACTCACTGAATAATCTTAAGTCCAAAGTACTTATCATTACAGAAATAACAGTAACAATCTAACTTACTCTACAGTGGGAAAGAGTTACATACCAGCCAGTTTCAATCTCAGAACACAGTAGCAGTTACTAATAGAGTCCTCATCCTTGAATTGCCTATGTCTCCGTAGGTCTAAAAAATACTGACCTCAAAACATGGCACTTCTTTAAATACCAGTCTAAGGTAGCACATACGCATTTAACAATGAAGTCTAGCAGCAAGAGATGTCTTAGCTATCTTTCCATTTTGTAGGAAGCAGTCAAGAAATACAGACAATATCCCTCCAAACCTATGTGAAAAATGACTGTTTTGTCCCATGCAGAAGCCTAAGAAATCCATTACAATAATTACTTTCTGAAAAAGTAAATAGGCCTTTCAATGAAGTACATTGCTGCACATGCATTAATGATATTATCCCCACAACTCCGCAGGAAGCAAAGAATCTAACTTACAGACACCCAGGTTACTGTACGGCAAGCTTACATCATTTAGCTAGTATCACACAGCACGCATGAACACTGCACAGTGGAGTGCGGAGCCTGAACCAGTGGCGAAACTGGAAGTTATACAGCTGGATCAGCACAGTGCTCTGCCTGAGTGAATAACCCTGACCGAGGCTCTGGGGTTATTAGCCTGGGCAACGTTACTGAATAGATTGCAGAGGCAGATGGACCAGCTCAGGCTGGAACAAGCTTGGGCATCTGTGGAGTACACCACGGAGTGCGGTGCACCATGCCCATAAGAAGTACAAGGCAGAACTGAAAAAAAAAGAACATTTATCTTTAATATCAAGCCTAGTGCTTTCTCTGTTCTGCGGCTCTTCCTCTCTACCCCTATTCCCAAACCTAGGTATAACAGCGTAGAGTTACCCACATCAAGAAACTAAAACCAGTTCAGGCAAAGTTTGCTGTGTAGAAAAAAAAGTTGCAAACATCATAAGCGAACACAAAATATGGCTAACAGGCAGATGGACAGCAAGGAAATATTTGAAATTACCATATACACAAACCCATTATGAAACAGAATATACCTTAGTAACCTCTAGCATTAGCTTAGGGACAGGGAGAAGGAAGGTAGTATTAGCCTTCCAACTAAAGAAAAGGAAAATTCAAAATGTAGGTGGTTTGCTTTTTGACAAGGTAATTCTTCCAGAGAAGTGCTTGTTCTTCAGAATTACACGCACTGCCAACACCAGTGTCTGCACCCAAGGACTGGTGACAATCCTAATTCTACACATATACGTTATTGTTGACATGAACATTGTAATACATTCTCTGAACAGAGAATGGTGCTTCTTACAAAGAAAACTTGTAGAAAGTCATCATATAACTTACCGTGAAAGCCTCTGATTACTTAAACAGTTTTAGAGTGGTTTTGCACAGCAGGGCCCTCTTTTCCAATTTTGCACATTATTCTTTGCAGTACATTTTTGTTAAGGAACAATGGAACTACAAAAATCAAATTAGACGTTCATCACGGTCCCTTCTGTCCTTAAATATTCTGAAATACTAGAAACACAGTTACAATGGGGAAGAATGGCTTTTTAAAAAGTTAATTAAATATTGAAAACACTGCTAATTTTCTTAGTTATAGAGTAACAACAGACATTAGGGGAAAACAAAACAAAAATCTAATTCAGAAAAATGAGTAAAGTGAGTAACCTATTTTTGAAATCTCATACAGAACTTGATAGGTTATGACTGACATGATTAATCCAAATCTCTATAAAATACCTAGAAACTAACTCTGTAAACAAAGTGGAGGAAGACCTAATATTTCTTTTCCTCAGTCTCACAATTATTTTGTGTTTTGAGCCTTGTATTCTCCAAGCAGTCTTTAGGTTGATTCCTTAAACAAAAGGACCAGCGACTTGCTAGAGATTCCTCTGAACTGTGAACTTTGTTCCTTATTCTCTTTTAAATTAAAACCAATTCCTGTGAAACCTGGCAGCATAACAACACCAAAGATGTGGGAAACAGGACACAATTCCAGCAGATGGAGCTCAAAAGCAAACAGCCCTGGAACAAGCTGCACAGATGCCTGCAACAGGAGCCTTTGCTCAGATGGTGTAGTAGCCAGAAAAGTCTTCAGATGAAACCCGCTATCATGCAAACGTACTAAAAAAAGATTAATTTTAACAGCTTCACTGAATTCTTAAAATAATCACTGCAATGAGTAGGGAGATCCTGCGTCATTTTAATCATAGAATAACCACAGTTATTTCAGAGGACACTATGGGTTCAAAACTGAGCATCCATGGCTATGTTTCCAAATTCTCATCCACGATGATGAATTAGTGGGCATGACTTTTAGATGTCTGCTGTTATCATGCCTTTTATGTCTCAGATAACAAGTCATGAAAACATGCACGATGAAGGCATAATCCGGTGAATGTTGCTATTCAAACTCACAAAGCCATTCACATAGCACTCATATTGAAAAGATAGCTTAAGAAGTTTTGAATCTCCACTGAATGGTTTAAAAGCATGGCCTAGCACTACCGGAATTGGAGCCTGCCTATTTCAAGTGATGTGATTCTCAAAGTTGCTGACTTCTGTGCGACTGCAAATCAAAGCACCTTGGCAATTATGAAAAGTTCATTTTCATTTGTGTCCAAAAGTAGTTTTAGAACTTGTACCAGTAGTAAAAATTGTGAGCTGCTGCACGCACCTTGCAAGGTCTGGTTGTTGTTTTATTTTCACCTTCAGAAGTTGAACACGAAAAGTTCCTTTTTAAATGAAGCCATAACACTTTAAAGATACAGCTCAGGATTTATTCAGTTTAACTTCTGACACCTAAGGTATCTAGGTTAGGAGGCACCACAGGTTCTCCTTATGGTTAACAGAAAAGGGCAGGCCTCTTCAGGGAGTGATTTGGGTAAACTAAATTGCTAATTGGAAGTGCCTATGCCTCAGCAGTCTACTTTTTTTAACTAGGAGCCTCTGGTCAGATAGGATGAAACCAGGGTGTAATGATTACGTGATTAGAATCAGGAGACACTTCCTTTTACTAAACAGAAAAGTTCTGAAAACATCCACCACTTGTCAGTGATGAACAAATTTCCATATGCAAAGTTTTGCTCTACTGCATCATATACATAATGTACACTCTTTCTTCCCTATACAAACACTAAGGTATCCCCAAACATTAACTGTTCAAAACTCCTTACAAGAAGTCATTAAAAACAAGACTTACTATGAACCCTCCAGTGGTGTCTCAGGGCCCCAGTCAAGATATGATCTTTATCATGCTAAATAATCACCGAGTGTCTGACCCAAGTACCTGAAGGGGAGAAAAAGAACCCAAGTTCTCAAGGCAAAATCCAGCTCTAGTTTTCTTGTTTAGCTTTACTATCACACAGATTGTCTGTTCTCCCTGCTTCCTGACTGAACCAGATCAAGTATTTCTAAATATATATATTTGGATTAGTTAACAAAGTGCTTTTACATGCAAAATTACATAAAAACTATGCAAAGCTGTACAGTAAGTATAGCTGACTTCAGGACCAACAGTACAAGAGTTTACAGTTAGTCTGCAACAAGATTACTGACCAAAGCTAACCCTTGAAAAGTTAACAGCAAAGTTTCCTTCTTTAAATGATGGAATGTAAGCAGAATTTAGTGATCTTTGCCCAGATTCCTTCTCCCTGAAGCAGAGATTTCTAACCAGTATCTTTCCAGTGCAGCACTGCAGGTAGCAGCACATCGTTCTCTAATTTCCCACTACATCAGTTTTCAGGGCTGTGACCTGTGAAAAAGCAGGCTGCTTTTCTCTATGCAGATCTATCTGGGCTTTTAATACATTAGCTTGGTTAGAGACTTCTGAATTTTATTTCCCACTTCAGCACTCCCAAAACCACCTAAGCTCAGTATATTTAAGGAACTGCCCCAACTAAGCTTCACAACTACTGACAGCTTTTGCTTCTGTGTAATTTTGCAACAGAAACAGCAAAGTTGACCAATTTAATTCTTTCTCAAAATACTGATTGGCAGTTACCAAAAAGTAGCACAAGTCCTAAAGATGCTGGATATACCAGTTTTGGAGATCAGGCCACTGATAAATACTGGAAAGAAAACATGTTTAAAAATAATAGTATCTTCTTATGTTGGGAAACAGGGATGCCAGAATTTCCAGAGCAGAAAGAAAGAAAGAAAGAAAATGAGCAGGGGCAAAACATTTTGTCTCAAGAGACTTCTTTTCTTATCAGGAATTTGCTTAGCCTCAGACTAAACTTTTGTTTTCATAAGAAAGTTACATAGCTCTAGCTCTTTAAAACTGGTTTAAAAATAATAGTATCTTCTTATGTTGGGAAACAGGGATGCCAGAATTTCCAGAGCAGAAAGAAAGAAAGAAAGAAAATGAGCAGGGGCAAAACATTTTGTCTCAAGAGACTTCTTTTCTTATCAGGAATTTGCTTAGCCTCAGACTAAACTTTTGTTTTCATAAGAAAGTTACATAGCTCTAGCTCTTTAAAACTGATTGTTTCAAACTGGTACAAGTATGCTGCTTAGCCTCAGACTAAACTTTTGTTTTCATAAGAAAGTTACATAGCTCTAGCTCTTTAAAACTGATTGTTTCAAACTGGTACACAAGTATGCACAGTCTTACTTTTTTGATATAACTTGGGGTCTTGCTGTATGACCTCGAGTAGCTTTAGCTGTGGTGCTTTAAGAAGCTACCAATGAAGCAGTTTAGGTTTATGTGCCAGTTTGTGGACTGCAGTAGCTGAACAGTTGGCCACTACTGCTTACAAGGGCTGCTGCTGCCAGGCGAGCACGGACAGATCCGCCTCCTGGCCTTAGGGAGCTCAGCTTTGATGTGTGTAAGCATTTTTTTCACATCGGTGCCAGCCTGAGCAGCCACCTTTTCCCTCCTCCTTTGCATCTTCTTTTCCACTCCCTCATTTGTGCTGGTAGTGTTTTTTGGAATATTGCAGGATATTTATTTTAATCTGCATTGCGTCCCTTATTCTGTTAACCACGCAGCTCTACAAACACCTGAAATGATGGGGGGTAATAGGGGAGGTGGAACATAAATGCAGGTACAAGCAGTAGGGATGTGGCATCTTCTGAAAGAAATGCTCACCAGCAATCTTCAAATTACCACAGATTGAGTCAGAACTCTCAAATTCATTCTTCACAATTTCAATTACACTACAAAAATGCCCAGGCAGATTTTACACCAGTTTTACTAACTTAATTTGAATTCACACTTTTGGTTAGACAAGCTCAACTTCCCATATGGACAAATCTATAAAACGTGGTTTGACTTTCACAGTGAACATT
This sequence comes from Aptenodytes forsteri, assembly GCF_000699145.1. NCBI lineage: Eukaryota > Metazoa > Chordata > Aves > Sphenisciformes > Spheniscidae > Aptenodytes > Aptenodytes forsteri. The sequence continues at coordinate 11,391,630 of NW_008796165.1, read as the reverse complement.
TTTCATGCACCCATTAACTTGAACAAGAACTGTGAGTCCTTAGTATACCTGCTTATGAAACTGTTTTTGTTACATGACTAACTTTATGCATATATATTTAAAATTATTTAAGAGGGCAGTGAGGTTATTATTCAAAGTCTTATAAATGGAATTTCTTGCACATGTTCCTGATATTGGCTTCCATGTCTGTTTTGAATTTACTTACAAAATACACTACCACACCCAAAATTAGTTTCAAGCTATTTCCTTGGCCCCCTCTGTTCACTGCATTATCATTCTTATGCACAGAAATTGCTTCTGTGTTTTTCACAGGACAGGAAATGCCAGACTGGCAATATGAGAAAGGCTTGGGTTTTAACTTAATGTTAATTGTTGTTGCTTTCATGATTATGTGCCTGTGTGTTCAATGTGGCAACCTGGTTAACGAAGTGCTCTCACAGTTGGTATCTATAATATCTATTTGCTACTAGCAAAGCCAGTTACATTTTCAATCGAACTCTAAAGGTAACAGTGACAAAGTATGGTGACAAAAGCAACAAAGTAATGAGCTCAGGGAAGGAAAGATCTTAAGAAGTTGTTCTTTTTCTGTTAGAAACAGCTCAATTCCCAAGTCTGTTGCAAATTAGGAACACCAGCAGCTCAGTTGAAGAATAGTGCCACCTGATTTTCTGTAGCCTTCCTAATGGTATTCTCTCCTAAAATTTAGTTCTAAGTGTTTTCACACGTCCACAGTCTGATCTAAGAAGAAAAAGCTAACGTTATCCTGTTTGGGAATACACTGCCCATCACAGCACAGAAGTGCAGGCCCATCAATCTGTGAAAGCACACTACTAGCGATCTCACCCTTTCCCTGCCTCTTCAGCAGGGTCTAACTTCTACGGTGGCAGTAGTGACCTAGGGCATTAAGAAGAAATAAAACTCCTTGTCTTGTACAACTGTATAGAAACAGGAACAAGCAAGACCTAGAAATTAACATACAAAAATAAAACCAGATTCCTCGGTGTTTCTGGGGTTCAGCTGATATCACATCAGACAATAGCACAATAAGTAATGAATTTGAGTTCAAATTCCACCTACAGCTTTACATGAGGAGCTACTTCATAGTCCCACACATGATTTTCTGTAACTGCTGGTTGTGTGAAGCACAAGGGAGACCTACAGTGCAGAAGAGAAGTACTGAACTCAATTCTCCTTTTTCCAGGCAGTCCAGGTCTTGGCTTCAAAAACAAAACCGAAAAGCCCCAAACCAAAGAACTATGTCTTGGCCTAAATCCTCCCTCTGGTTTGGATCTTCAGAATAATACTGACTTCATGGAGATCTACACTCTGATTTAAATGACTCTATGACTCCATGAGTCTATGAGTTAAAAAAAGAGAAATTTTATAAGTATAGGTTGAAAACAAACAGAAACTCTCCATGTAGTCAGTAAAAATTACCACTTTTGCCTAAACAACAAAAATTATTATCTATAATGATGAAGCTCCAAAAATATATAAAAGGCTTTTTAAATTCACGAGAAGAGTTAGAATAGAAGTAGGGCTCTCAAATACACATAATTTTTAATGGCTATTTCTTTTATTGTCATTCATCAGTATTTGCATAATCTAAAGCCTCTCACCTATGAACAATGATATATTAAAATTTATTTTGATTCATTTATTAAGCTGTATTAAACTATATTTCAACATTGCTGTATTTTGATCTAAAACTGGAGTATTACAATTCACCACATTACAAAAAACCTGTGATTCTTTAAGTTCATTTGCCTAATATATGCTTGCCATGCCTAACATCACAAGCCTCATCCTAATCTTGAATTTAGCTATTATTTGATACTTTATGCTCTGGGATTCCTCCCTTAAGTCTGAAACCTTAATTTAAGCCAGCTGTTCCACAGTAACTCAACATGTGTGGGATTTTCCCACTAAATGAAAATGATAACTAGGATTTTTTTTTTTTTAAAGAGATATAATGTCCGTTGTGGGATGGCTCCTTTTAAATAAAGACAAAGAAACTATCAAAGTTGGTTCAGCCATGTGATATGAAAACGATCCTCTGCAACATAGCTGTTTCATGCCTTGACCATGTTATGGTTTAATTTACAAAGTTATGTTGGCTTTTTTAGCTTTCCATTTTTACTGAGCTATACAGTTCGTTTGAAGCTGATAATTAACATGTGAATATTAATATATTTGCCCTCTCAGCATCATGGTACGAGTCTGTTCTTTAAGGTAGTAACATACTGCTGACACTGAAGTTGTCCAGTAAATCCTCCTCTGAGCACAGTGGTAGTCCCACTGCCATTCACAGACTACTACCATAGCGCCTAAGGTGCATGTGAATTGCTGTCTGTGGTAACCTGCTATTTCATGTCACTTTTATCCAAGACAGTATGTATCTCAAAAACAGAGAATGAATGTAAGCTGATACACCTAATGTAAAATTTTACCTCTGCCAATTGCTTATTATGTTGCTTGACAGCGATGGCCACCTTTCTAACTACAGCTGCAGAAGAGGATGGGTGACATATCTCTACTCTCCCCTCCATAAGGTCACACATTGATGGCAGTGTCCTGTGCCAGTACACTGTGCTGTAGATCAGCTGAGCTGGGTACACATATCCCAGCCTACTGCCCCGTCTCTGGGAGAGGTAGGGGCAGAAGGGTGGGAAAGGTAATGGTTAACCAGCATAACTGCACACAGCAAAGCCTATTTATCAAAGCTCTGTGTTTCTGTGAACACCAATTTTTTTTTTGCACCTAATATTTTAAAATACTTATACTGTATATAGTCTTTTATGCAATATATTGGTATGAGAATTAACCACATGTATGCAACTATAAAGAAATTCTACATCCTGCTATTATTGGTTCCCTTATATCCAATACAATATTCTAAAACAGTATTTCTTCTGAATAGCATACACTAAAGTCTGTTGGTGTCCACGGGGGAGGGTGTATACATATACTTATGTATCTATAGGACGCTACTGGTATATTATTAAAATACAGAAAATTTTAGCATTGAAATATATAGTTTTTCAATACCATTTTGATCACAAGAAAATGGGAAATGGGCTCTAGAAAAAAAGCACTGTCATACCAGATGCAATGGGATGTAAAGGGTTAAAAATCAATGCAGTATTTAAGGGTAACAGAATGTTTTCCTGTAAACTCCTTCTACGATGTGATCCAGGGGAAGGTCCAACTTCAGTGCTGGATGTTCATACAGGATTTCCTATGACTAATGCCATCAGCATTCAAAACTTTTAATTTAAAATGTGGGCGTTATACACAGATAGGAAATTTACCATTTAAAATTTCTTATTCAAAAATGAATGGAAATTACTCTGATTTTCAGATTCATTTGCTGTACGTGGCACGATAGCATAAAATAAGGAAGTCACTAAGTAGCATATGCTGGGATTGCCTGCCAAGCTTTTACACAAGTCTTTTATATCTGGATAGGATTCACAGGAAGCTTGTACAGGAAGGCCTTTTCCTTCCTTATTTTTGAAAAGCTTCATTGGATGGAAATTATGCCAGTGAGTAAAAGAGGGGAAGGGGGAGCAAACTACCATCCTGGTGGTTTTGGTGCCAACCCATGCAAAACTGAACGTCACATCTAGATAACATTAATGCAACCTGTTGCAAAATAAACTAACAAAAAGCAAGTCTACAGAGCGCAGAAGATGTTTAATAGTTTTTGATTTTAAAGATTCAAAAAGAAAGTAATACAGGTACCAAACCAAAACAGCACAGAAAGTACAAATCTGAGATGTAATCTGCTACAATTAAGTGAAATTTGCCAATATTTCTAGCAAGCATGCCATGGCCATGTATACTCTCTAGTAGGTTTGCTCTGAATTCTATTGCAAGCTCTGGCTGCTTCAGATAAATTTTAAATAGTGATATTTTATTGAATTAAACATGAAGGTACTAATGTAACTTGAGCTGTCACTACAATATCCCTTCTTTCATTTCTTAATGTCATGTTGATCCCATTTTTATGATGCTATATTAACTTTTAGTTGAAACTAAGCTTTCCCTATGTCTTGTGACACAAGGGAAGAAGAAGGTCGATTCTCTAGCTCATCTCTTCACTTATTGTAGCTAATTCACCACCCAAGTACTTGTTAAAGTCACTATTCTTTCCTTAATCTGGGTCTTCTAAAATTCCTAGCGGGCATATTACTATTCTGTGTACTATTATGCTATACATATTGAGCCAAAGAGTTTGCTTCACTGGGAATCATAACAGCAGAAAATATACCTACAGGTAGACTACAATGGGTCTAGATGCCTCTTCAGCATCTTCCATGTCACCTGGCAGGAATTCCAGAAGTCTCGGAGAACACAGTTTAACCCTGAGAGCCTTGTAAACCCAGAATTGCTACTTAGGCAAGGAAAAAAAAAAAACAAACCCAAAACTTAAAAACCTTTCTCATATAGGGAATGCTTCTACTGCACGGTAAAGGAGACTGAAGTTGTAAATGAGTGGGTTGATGATGGAGGAATAATGGTGGAAGAGGAGACTCAAAAAGGCATAAGGTAGTAATATTCAAAGGATGAAGAGGAAAGTAGTACAGGGGACAATGGAAGACATCAAAAGCATTAGAAAGAATGACTGAAGAGCATGCAGCTCTTGTAAAGACTGTTGGTGGAGGTGTGCAATTCTCTCCAGCTGGACATCAGAACCAAACATTCAGAGTATGAAAGCTATTATTAAAAAAAAGGGATGCTGGTATAATGAGTCAAGCTTGTGCTTTGTCCACAGAGTAGCTACGGCACAGGTAACAACCATATGTATTCATCTGCTGTGAGAAAAGGCATTCCTAGGGGAAAGAAAATCCATGCTGATGTGTTTTCATTGCTCCTATGACCAAAGCTAGTTTTAAAAAAAAAAAAGCCTCTTTATGCAGCAAACATTTCTCTCCTCACAGTGCAGACTACAGGAGTAAGGGATAAAAGAATTAGTTCCAGGAATGAGAATAGAGAAGTCTGAAATGAAAGCTCCGGTTCAGATGAGACTGCACATGATTTGCAAAGCGATGGAAACGGAGGGGGCAGCTAGGTCATGCCTTTCCCCTGCTGCATGAATCACTCTTTGAATGGAAATTTGAGTAGGAAGACATAATGGCTTGGGAACAAAGAGAGCTGCTGGAATATCACAGGTGCAGCTGAACAGAGAAGGATGTTTTGGGATATGCCAAGGAAAGCAAACACCATGAATCTGGAGGAGTTGTCAGGACTTTGTGATTTAGGGAGCTATCCAAATCAACAAGGGTATTTCTCACGGAGTCAGACAGACAGGAGAATAGCTGAGGTCCTGATTCAGTGTTCCAATTAATCAATTCCTTAATGCTAAAGCGTAATTCAGAATTCAGAAAAAGATAGGACATGCTAATGTCCTACTAAAGTTTCTGGGAGTCAAACTTAGACTCCACTGAGGCACCTCTCTATAGTTAGATGTATAATTATATACTTTGCTGAACTGGAACTAATGTGAGGTGCAGGAATCTAGATCCTGACATACAGGAAGACACATACATTCTGGGGGAACCAAAATAGTCAGTCAAAGCCAGAGGATTCAAACAGAAGACAGGGGAAGCTGTCAGAACTGGAAAGAGGAGATAACACATGAAAGAATCAACTCTATATGCCCCAGAAAACCCTCTAGCAATGAGAAATAGTATGAAACTGAACAAAAGGTACTCACCAAGTTACAGAATTGTGAACAGATTAAAACACTAATAAGAAAGAAACAATTACATGCCTATGATTTTCTAGCATTGCTATACTAAGAAAGTTAAATTTCAGTTTGATGTACAACAAACGTAAACTGAATGCAAGTAAAAATCCAGGATGATTTTAACTAGTTGATCAGGATGGAGTACAAATGAATGATAATAAAGGTAATCAGAAAAAAAAAATTAAATGCTTCCGTATCTTTTTCCAGAACAAGGAAGGAAAAAATACCAATTTAAAAAATGTGGTTATAAGCAAGCCCCTTGAGTAATTCGAATTGTCTAAAGACTGGGAAAGTGTTATAGACAGGGAGACTTAGAATAGTGAAGATGTACTGGTAATAGACATCTGAATAGTAAGAGAAGTAGAATTACATGAAAGTTATATTTTAGTCATTTAATATGAAATAACCAAAATCAACTTACTTCTTCTCTAAATATAAAATTCTAGACAAAGAAAAAGTAATGAAGACAAGCTAAACCAGGACTGCCAGACAATCTTTCTTAATCCTGAGTTGCCTTGCTTTTCTATCCTGCAGTGAACAATGCTATTGAAAAAATGAGAAGCAAAGAAGTAATGTAGGAATTACAGTCACTCAAGGGTCACAAATAAGCTTGCACAGAATTTTTTTAAATGGTGCTAATTATTATCAGTGTTCTGTAAAATTATGGCAATAAGAAAAACCTAAAGGACTCACAATGTAATAGCCACCTTCCCAAGCTCAGAGAGCAGGGAATACAGGAACCATTTTCAAGGTAAACAGACAGAGAAACAAGAAACAAAGCTAGAATATTAAGAAGAAAAAAAAAAAAGCTTATGGAGGCCTGAAATGACAGCTGTGGAGAAGGCAACAGATGCAGGGAATCTTCTCCGTTGTATTACAAGAAGTCTATCAGGAAGACCAATTAGACTCAGTCAGGCCCAACTGTTTCAATTACCCTCTAATAGGTTTAAAGAGGGAATTTAACTGAGCCCCTATTCAGTACTACCTGCTCTCCCACTCGCAAGTCTACAGTATCTTTTTGCTGCTGGTGGTAAGCAAGAAGATGGTAGTAAGCTTTAGAAACTAAAGCTTCTAATCACTAACTCAGAAGATATACTGTATTTTTTTACGGAGTAATTATAATTTTTCTTACCAGAACAAAAAATATTGATATGGTTTTCCATGGTGAATTAAGTTTTATATTTCTTCAAGTTCAGAAAAAAAATAGTTGTGGAACTAAAATAAATGGATTTGAAAATTCTTTTGACATAATAAATAAAATTTATATACATCTTACTGTAAATGGCTTCCTCAGAGAGGGCAAAACTTCAAAGTGTGTGTGGAGACTTCATTAGCAAGACATTGTTTAGGTAAGTGTCTGTACTGTGTCTGATGCTTGACATCTAACTGTAATAACTTAATAAATAACAGCAATTAAAACTGGTTTATGATGTGGCAAAACATTATTTCCTTTCAAAGTCACATTAGTCTCTATTCATATCTACAGCATTTCATAATCAGTAAGAACAAAATTCTGCTTGGGTACTGGTGTAAATTCAGAGTAGTTCTTCACAAATTACTCTATATCTACAAAGCAAATTTGGCCAAAAGGTTTCTGTGGGAGACCTAATGGCACCACCGTATTCACCTTCTGGGAGTAATGCTGCCAGTAAGGTTAGCCCAATGAGTACAGGGGATGTAACGAGGATCTTTGTCTTCAACAGTTAAGATTAGATTCTATAAAGTATTTCCTTCTGTAAGATTTCACTGACAGAGTGTATGTTCCTAACTCAAAACCACAAGGGCTTGTTTGGTTTAAAATGGAAAAAAAAGTCTGCCCATTTTGGAGAAAATCCCTGGCCCTCTCTCCATTTGGTTTTGCTGATCCTTGAAGCTGCCTCAGCATTTGGTAATTTAATACTTTTACATAATTACATTTTATGCTAATGATATGAGGGCTAGCATTTTGCCGTAACTGCTTTCTATTAGCGTTGGTCTGAAAGGAACACATTTAAATGCCTAAAATGATAATTATTATAAAAAATCATGACACTGATACAACTTTAAGCCAATGAATTGGAAAATGGTATCTCCTCATTAGTAAGATCAGTATTAATGTCCATACAGGTTTAGTCAATAGATAAACTGGCAAATTAGTTGTTAAATTTAAATTAAGCTTGAGACAGTAAAGACTTCTGTAGAATAAATATGTATAGAAACAAATAACTAGTTACACTCATCTTAGTCACAAAAATTTTAATATTTTTTTTACTTTGCACTATGAAATTTACAGTAACTAAATATATATTTCATCATATCATTACTAACATTTTTCTGTTTGTTTCAAACCAACTTTTATTTATTATGTTCTGAAACAAGAACATTGCTTTTCCTTAGCTCTGTGAAGCCAAATAAGAAAGCTTTTTTTCCTTCTACCTCCACTATGTTGCTTCTCAGAAAACTACCTGGCAAGTAATTCCATGAAGAACTTTGGAAGAATACTTAAATCTAATTATTCAAAAACCTGAATGGCAAAAAATGGTTTCTAAGTAGTTTGGTCACTCTTCTTAAACTTCGCTAATACATGCATGGTAAACTGAAAAACAGTGCTAATCCTCACTTTGGCTGAGTTATGTGCGTTAAGCCTCATTCCTACAGTTCGATCCAGAAAGACGGCCTGCTCTATCAGCACTTACAGCCATCAGTGGCACTTTGCATATGTTCCCAACCCCAGGTTGGGAACTTCATAAAACTACACGCTAATCTGTGGAAAAAAGAACATTTTGCGCTGTACGGGTGCAGCGCTTAACATGATCTTCATTTGTTTATACTTGAGCAAATAGTACTATAGTGTTAGGATAACATTGTGACTTGTATTGGAAATAGAATAAAATAAATTATTATATCAACTGTTGTATTATTACTTAGTATTTTGAAAGTATCCATGAATAGGGGACAAAGCTGGGAAGCTGTGCCTTCTGTGAGGAATTTTCAAGTGTAGGACCTGGCACAGGACTCGGCAGAAGTGGTTATGCGCTGCCAACGCATGAGTGGCAGAGAGGCTAAGATGGGAGCCCAGTGTGCTAGTCTGAGATGCAAAATGTGAGACTAGACAGATCAGCTTTCCTCTCCCTCCAGCAGGCCCCTGATGATATGCATGTTCTGTGTGTGCTAGTACCACTCAGAGGACGGCACTACTCTGGGGAACACCTCATATTTAAATACCAGCCAGGGTAGAGATTTCTCAGCACCAGGAAGGCCCCAAGCCTACTCTCTACCGAAATATGAGTATAGATCACTCAGTGCCAAAGCTCCCCTTTTGACTTCCCTAATTTACTGCAGTTAATCTTTAGGCAAAACTAAGCACTACATTTTGTCTCTCTTGCAGACATTCTGACCAGTCAGCTTCTCTTCCAGTGTTATAATAAGTCAAGTACACTCTAATCATCATCATGAACGCTTCTAACACTGCTGTTCCTCAATCTAGCTATACCTAAATATAGTTCAACCTCAACCAGCTAGGCCTCACTTAGATTTCTGGTTATCCGAAACAAAGCTTTATTCCTGAGCCATGTTTATTAATGACAATGCCTTGATTACCCAGATATATCTCTCCATTCCTCATGATGTTTAGATAATGATGTTGGCTTTATTATCTCTTACAGACTAGTTATTCTTCAGCGAGAGATGTTCCCAATAAACAGTTGGCATTACTGCAAACAATTGTCTTAAATGAAATTAAAGTACACATTGGGAAACATAAAAATATCACGGTGAGTGAAACCGTGTTATTGATGTTTGGCTTTCCATCAATTTTATCAAGAAAATGCCCTAGAGAACATAAGAAGTTACTGGAAGTCATTCAGTTGCATTACACGCAGTTTCAGCAGAAGACAAGTAACCACAGCTGCAGGCTCCAGGCTCAGAGTGGGAAAGCCTCGGTGGAGAAACGGTGACCTCTACAGGTTCCTCACTCCCACGACCACATCACTTCACATGTTCATTTAACAATATGCAAGGTGTAGTTTGGGTTGCTTTCATCTTTGAGAAATTAAAATCGAGAAAATTAAATGTATATTTGATGATGACATAGCAACGTAAAATAAGCTAGAAAACATGGGCACGTGTTAATTTAAGAAATAAATGTTCATCTTTGAGAAGTCAGAAAACAATACTTCAAAGGACAAAAACTTCAAAGCACTCTATAACTTCAAAGCACTCCACCAACATTAATAAACACTTAGGACATGTCTGTGAGGTAGAAAAATATTTCCTTTTTCAACGCTTGTGTAAACAGGGCACAGAGATTAAGTGATTTGCCCAAGGACACATGTTAGTAGCAAAACTGAGATTGCATGTCAGAAATAACTGGCTCAAGCCTCCTTTCTCAGATCAGCTACAGCTGGGTTAAAACAGCGAGCAGACGCTCCCTGTATGGACACTTATTCAGCAGAGGCCAAAACACAGATCTTTCCTATCAATAGCATCACCTGCCCTTTTTAAGGTCTGCTCCAAACTCTACCATGTTGTTTTCAGCTGATACCCTCCCACAAAGTCAGTGCCGAGTATACATAGATCTATCTGAATTAAGGTAATCTTACATATACCCAGAGTCTTACTTCTGCATTTAACAATGATATTAGAGCTTAAGTGGTCTATGCGAACGTTTTCAGTATTTCTATGTCATGACAATCTACTCACTACAGGCTTCTTGACAACACACAATTAAAATACAATCAATCAGCACACCTACAGCGTGAAGTTTCTCTCATGACACTGTTGAAGCTGAACCTGCACCAGTACCAATCAGAATTTTTAACTATGTCCTTCTAGAGTAAAACATAAAATTTCCTCAATGCATATAAGCTGATCTGCTATATATCCATACTGCTGAACACAAAGATCCTTAAGTGCTATCTGACAAAGAAGACAGAAGCAAACCCCATCATTTTCTTTTCAAAATAACCTAATAAAGAACAGTCCTTGGATACGTGGAGCTGAAGAAGCCAGGAGAAATAAATGTGGCCTGTGAAGTACGTAGCAAGAAAAAAAAAAATCACCTTATTCCCCTCAGACAACAAATAAATGTAAAAGATAACAAAGAAGGCCAAAGATTTGCCTCTTCCTCTCTCCAACTTATTTCTTTTCTTAGATCTTTAGTAACATTAAATTTTGCTATTCTTATTTTTGATGAAGAGCTTCCTGGTGATCCCACGCGTTTGTGGTCTCATGCACTTAATTAAAGGAGAAGAGGTGTGGAACCTTAATATTTTTCCCTTCTCTAGAATGTTTATATGGCAAATAAATAGAGTTAATAAGTTAAAAAGATATAAACAAAAAGCATGCTTCAAACAGCCAATTCTGAATCTCTTTTCTCAACTGTTTGGGTTTTTAATCTTTTTGTGAAGTCATTTTTGGAACAAAGGCTTAATTCTAAAAGTAGTTAAAATACTAATTTAAAAAAAAAGGCTTTTAAAACATAATTTCTAAAAATTAATCCATACAACAAGCTTCCAAAATTTTCTTGTCAAATGTGATTCTTGGTTTAAGACAGAATTTCCTCATGTCACATAAATACAATGAAGAACTTTTTTTTAAAAATGCATAATTACATTCTGAACTGTGATTTGCATCTAGTAACAAGTAATCTGCTGCATATTATTTTCCCAAAATAAAGTCCCACAGTGGCTCTGAAAGAGATGCTGCCTGCATATATTGTTCAAATGTTCCTCCTCAAGGCCAGTTAGGAGTACTGCACCCTTTCATTTGTACTATTTACTAGTAAAATTTCTGTATTCAGCACACTAGGAAATTACTGCCATACTAATAGACTCTTAAAGAATGTCACAATTTCTGTTTTTAAATTTTTCAGGAGTTCCAAAAATTCTTGTGCTAAATTAACAATATTGCTCAGCACTCACCTATCATTTTCTATTGCAGAACTCAAAACTTTCCTGTGAAGGTAATCAACTATTGCTATCTCTATTTTGCATGGGAACAATAATAATGATGACATTTCACCGAACTTTAAGTAAGGACTATTAATTTACTCAAGACACGGATAGATCTTCAGTACTTTGTTAAGTCAAATCTGAAGACTAAATAATTTGCAGATCACAGACTAAGTCATTAGCAGATTTGGGAACACAATTCAGACCTCCTGACTCCCTACAATAAACCATAGTTTTCCATGTTATGTGTTAACAATCGTTAACTAAATGACAAAGGTTTTGCTACTCTTGGTGTAGTGCCCTTCTTTGCATTTCAGAGGAATTATTGGGCTCTTAAATTGGCTAGACTAAATAATTTGCAGATCACAGACTAAGTCATTAGCAGATTTGGGAACACAATTCAGACCTCCTGACTCCCTACAATAAACCATAGTTTTCCATGTTATGTGTTAACAATCGTTAATTAAATGACAAAGGTTTTGCTACTCTTGGTGTAGTGCCCTTCTTTGCATTTCAGAGGAATTATTGGGCTCTTAAATTGGCTGTCAAATTTGCTGACTTGATAACTGGCTGGCTTTCAAAATATATATTAAAAGTCTTGCCTTTCCCAGCTATTTCTTCAATAAATCTTTTTTTTTTAATAGAATAAGCTTTGCGATCTTACTTATAAAACTAAAGTCAACAGAAAAAAATTAAAAATCTTATCAGTCACATTGTACATACTATTAAAGAAAATACAGGCAAAGGCAGCAGGACCCAACAGAAGGGGCACTGAACTAAGAAACAGATGGCAAAATTTCCCATTTGCTTAAATAAGGTCAAGCTTTCAGCTTTTCAGCTCATTTTACTTCTAGCTCTTACAGGACTCTGTAATCTCAATTTTTCTCTGAATTGGTTTCAAAATGTGTAGATTATTATTATTATTTTACTTCCTTCTCTCCATAAGGAATTTTAACACCAATAAGTTAAATTAATTACAGCTAGATTCAAAGGTCCTACACCCATATTGAAGACTATACATATTCACAGATTTGAAGCTCTGTTTAATTATACTTTAAATGTTGCATACTGAATCACACGCCTTGATCCACCTCATGTAAAAGAATTAAGTTCCAGACAGACTCCAGGTTACAGCAGAAATGACAAGCTAAATAGCCTTTAAGTTAAACATACCTCATAGACTGAAGTTGTAACTCTCATTAGAAAGGCTGGATCACTTTTTATAACTAGGCGCTTATACAGTTTATCTAGGTCTTTATGTTTTTATTTCATTACATTACAGGGCTTTCACCTACGTAGCTGGCAATGTGTAGTCTTTCATTTAAGATCATACAAGGTATGTAATCATGGCAACAGTAACTACGGTGTGAATTTTCTTTTGTCATGTTTAATAGACTGGTCATTTAGGCACCTACAAAAAACAGCTTGGCCAGAGGAACAGAGGAACTCGATAAACAAATATATTCTCTTCAAGTATCAGATTCACAAAAGAATTATTTCTAATTATGCATAAAAAATCTGGATGCAGTCTTCCAAGTGGAATATCTTTATGTATCACAGATTTTTGTTTTGTTATTAAACTTCACTTGTTGCTAAGGAAGAACAGAGAAGATCAAAGGAGTTCTAACAACTAGAAAACCAAAGGTGAGGGAGTTTTGATTTCTTTCATCATTCTTTAAAGATTTATCACTGAACTACAACGGTTGCTGGTTCATAAGTTCTATGAAAAGAATGTGTGAAATGATGTGAGCCTGCTTTGCTATTTCATATTTAACTTCAAGCATCAAACAATAGCTCAATTCACTTTTTGATTATCAACATGATCACGCATTCAACTAGCCTGTTTACAAATCCATACGCAATTGAAGTCCTAAGGACTAAAAAAGAAGAGCTAGTAGAAGGCATAAATGACCCAGACCATCTTCTGAACTGGCTGATAGACAATGGTATTTTTACCCCAGAAAAGAAGATGGTCATGAGTTTCTACAGGACATGAACAGAAAAGAACTCTCGAGTTTTAGACATACTAATTTCTCAAGGTGAACGAGCCTGCAGGCTCTTTTTTTATCCATGTTTAAAGCAAGTGGAGCCAAAACTTTATAGCAAGATGAGAAAATATGTCAGTGAGGTAAATGAAAGCATTGGAGATGCTAGAAGACAATTGATAGGATATTTACTCGAAAAAGACAAGCTTTGGTTTGAAAATAGCAGTGAACGGCACCAGGAAAAAAAAGATAGCCCTAGAAGAAAAAAGCAAGAATGGGCTATTAAGAAGAAAGGAAAAGAAACTCAACTTTCAAGAGCAGCAAAACCTAGACAAGATCATTCTGATGTTGGCATCTTTGATGCAGTCACTAAAGGCTATCTTTCTGAGTTAGAGAAAACATTGAAAGATAATGATACTAATGCACTAAACTCTTCAAGTGAAACACTTCTGCATGTTGCAGCCGCTAATGGACATCTAGCAATAATGGAATATTTGATCAGCAAAGGTGCTAAGCTAGATGTGAAGGACAAGAAAGGAAGAACACCACTGCACAGGGCTGCTGAGAAAGGCCATGGTGATGCAGTGAAGGTGCTTCTCCGATCTGGTGCTTATATGTACAGTTTGGATACGGAAGGCAAGACACCACTTCATTTGGCTGCACAGAATAACCACAGTCACATACTGAAGATGCTCTTGAAAGAAGAGGCAAGAAGCTACAGGAACCAGCACAACTTTTTGCACATGGCAGCTCTTAAAGATGAGAGCAGTCTGGCAAAAATGCTTTTAAAGGCTGGTGCCTCCACTGATGGAAAGGATGAAAGAGGACAGACTGCTCTCAGTTATGCTGTTTCTCAAGGGTCTGAAAATATTGCAAAAGTACTGCTAGAAGCTGGAGCCAGTGTTGATTCCAACATGGCCGAAAGAGCCTTCAACAGCAACCACCCATCCATCTTCAAAATACTACTAGAATATTCTAAAGATTTGTCATCTGATGTAATGGAGTCAGCTCTTTTCAGAGCTGTACAGAAAAATCTGCATGGTATTGTAGCAGCTTTAATTGACAGAGGTACAGATAGAGATGCCTACAATGAAATGCAGTACACTCCTTTACTCCTGGCGTGTGAAACAGGCAAAGCTGAATCAGCAGAAGTTCTAATCGAAAAGGGAGCAAACTTCGGAATAAAGACTCCTGCTTCAGACACAGCTTTGCATTTGGCAGTTCAAGCTGGGGCTGCTTCCATCACAAATCTGCTTCTGCGCAAAGGGATGGAAGTTAACCTTATGAACCAAGCCGATGAAACCCCGCTCCATGTTGCTGCACTTCATAATAAAGGAGCATTAGTTGGCCTTTTAGTTAATGCTGGGGCCAAAATTAATGCTGTCACTAAAAAGTTTGTTACTCCCCTGCATATTGCAAGTCAAAGAGGTAACACCGATGTTGCCCAACAGCTGTTGCACCACAAAGCCAATGTTAATGTTAAGGATAAGCAGTCAAAATCACCTTTACATTTTGCTGCTGAAAGGGGAGACAAAACAATGGTAGAGATGCTTCTTAATGCTAATGCTGACGCCAATGCACAAGACGAGGAGAAAAAGACTCCCCTGCACACTGCAGCTGTGAGAGGACATCTCAGTATTGTGAAAGTTCTGTTAGCTAAAAAGGGAAGATTTGGAGCTAAGGACATGGATGGATGTACTCCGATGCACTATGCAGCCATCAAAGGAAACACAGAGATCGTAAAAATTCTTCTGACATCAGGGAAAAATAAAAATATTGATGATAGAAACATTTGGAGAAAGACCGCACTGCATATTGCAGCGGAATATGGACACAGTGACTTGATAAATCTATTACTGAGCTATGGGGCAGCCATTAATGCCTTAGACAGCAGCAAGGATACGCCATTGCATTGTGCGTGCAAGGCTGGCCATTTTAATGCTGTAAGTTCCCTCGTAAACTGGTCACAAGGAGAAAAAGCAAATTTACTAGCTGCTAATAGTCTCAAAAAGACCCCATTGCAAGTAGCAGAATTTAATAAAACAGAAAATCAGGCTCAAATTGTAACACTTTTGAAAAAGAAAATGTTAATAACAAAATGAAGATGTAAAGCAAAAACTTCTAAATTTAAATGCAGAAATCTCTTTTAATGTAATTTGGATAGTGCTGTTGCCCAGTATGATTGAGAATTATGTTAGGGCAGGCAGAATTAAGTTAGCAATCAAAGGTGGCCATGGAAAAAAAGGATCTTAAAGATACTGTTAAACTGCTAAGTATTGATTTGTCTTTTGCTTCTCTCATGAATCTCATACTTGGAACCTATTTAAAAAGCACCAGTCTTAAACACATTGTGTATGACCTCTAGTATAAATCAAGACTTTAAAAAAAATACAGACAATCACTTTTCATATATCTGTGGATATTAGCCTGTATGGATAGCTTAGTTAAGCATTGTTAGGTTAAAAAGCCATCTATTATGAATAAGGAGACATCTGTATCCTCAAGGATACAGAGCATCGAGATGTTGCAGTAGATAACACTAGTTTTGTTTAGCTTAGGCAGACCTAACTGCAGAGTGCTGCCAAAAGAGATTGATCTGCCCTCACTTTCAGTCAGCATGCCTGCTCTAGGTTGTGTGTGTGAGCTGATCCAACTTATTCCACAGCTATAACTGAACAAAGGGGAGAAGCAGGGTAGCAAATAGCTGAACAGCACTGGCTCTCCTGAGGGCAATGTAGTATTAGCTTGGTTTATGCTTACAGTATTGCTCTCCGAGCTAACTGGAGATCAGAAGGCATCCCCCTGCAAATTTACTAGCGTGGGGTAATTAGTGTGGGTTTACCCACTCCCCATGCTAATAAATCCTATCAAGAGGCTTGGTATAAACCAACCGGAGGAGTAGTGTGTGCCCAAAACTTTACTAACACGATGATGTTGTTTTCAGGACACTATTATGTGCTACACTGACATTCAATATTGGGCTGGACCCTCTTTAGACATTTCTATACTATACCCTATGACATGGCACTGACAGATCCCAAGACTATAACAATTATTTTTCTTTCTATCTTTCATACCATTTGTCTACATTTTGCATTTTTAAGTAGAGATAATGAAAACAATCATATTTGCTGTTTATTAATTCCACTTGCAAATAAATTCCAGCACAAAGATGAAATATTCAGAATAAAAGGGTTGCAACAGAGTTTATTGGTTCAAAATATTTGTATTGTCATCTCTTAAACAGAAACACTTTCTTGAGTCGATGGAAGGTTCTCTGTGGTCATTTCCTATATAATGATAATCAACCCTCACAGTTCTTCACAATTCCCTTCAGTATATGATTAGATACCCCCACACCATGAAGTGACAAATACTTCTTGTGAAATGAAACACAGATTTAAGAACGTATGGGAATACAACTGTGACTTTTATAGCCATGCTACAACACAACCCGCACAACACCCTGCAGCTGTCATCTTCTAGATGAATGAAAAGACATGACCGCACGCTTGGAAGTACACAGAGAGAGGCTAGCAAAACCGACATCTGCAGCACGATGCACCGAAATAGCGTCCCTCTTCGGTCAGCGCATCACCCTTCAAGGGGCCCCGGTGCACCCCGGGCAGCTCGCAAACCGCCGCTAGCCCAGCGTGCTTCAGCAGCCGCAAGCGAGGAAAGGCGAATCGCCAGGCGGGTTTCCGTCCACCCCGCGGCCCTGAGGCACGGCTTCCCCCTCGGAGCACTCCCACCCCACAGCGAGCGGGGCAGCCCGGAGGAGCAGCAGGCACCGGGACGCGCGGCCTGGGCGGGCTCCAGCCAGCCTCCCTCCGTCGCGGCC
>NW_008796165.1:11370431-11373335 GCF_000699145.1 Aptenodytes forsteri | reverse complement strand
CTCCCGGGGCCCCGGCCGCCGCCGGTGCTTCCCGCCGCCGGGCGCCTCAGAGGAGGGACCTTGGAGTCTCATTGAGGGCCGCTGCGGGCGGGGGGGCGCCAATGTTGAGCATCATCGGGCAGGGCACTGAGAATGGGGCCTATGAAATCATTGAAGTGAGGTGAATGCAGAACTGCTGTCATCGGATCCAACAGTACGTGAACTAGGGACACTTGGTGAGACTGCCAGAAGACTCCTTTAAAATACATAGACAGAAGGTGCTGTGTTGCATAACTGGTAGTGAACTTGCAGAGGCAGATAGGTTCAGAAAACTGAACGTAGGGAGGGTCAGAAAATTGGTTCAACAAATTCACAGATAAGGGATCTGTAAACAGATGCTGAAGTGAGTGGGCAGCAATTCTAACGCTACAAATCTAGCAATTGCAGATGCTGGGAGAGTATGAGGATTGTGTCAGAGACAGTGGCTGGACTCGCATGCTGTCCTAGAGTAGTATCTGCTGTTGCCACCGTTGGAGACAGAATACTGGGCAAAGGGGACTGTTGATCAGACCCATCTCTTAATAGGCTCCAAAAGAAGCAGGAGTTATATTGGTTTCTGGCTGTACATGAGGATTTATCCTTTCCTATAAAGAGATGTTTGAACTGCTGGCACAAAGCAGTTCGGAAGAGTAGGTGAATTTAATTTTAGTAGCATTGCAAGGGATATAGGGCTAATTAGTCTTTAGAAAAGTCTGAATGTTCTGGAAGCAAAGAATGAAAAATTACATTAATTACTAAGGAGATTTAGGCTGCATTAAAATAGAAGAAAGTTGATCAATTATGTTAATTGGTGACAGATTTCTAAAAGTAGTAAGTAGTTATTTACAGAAAAGATCAAGCATAATCTGGATGAAGTCCATAAGAACACTAACAATTTTGTATGGTAAGATTCTGTTAAACCTTGTGTAAGTATGAGCTTTCCTCAGGAGGAAAACAGTTTTTTCTTTATAACGGGTTGTTTTTCCATTATTTGGGGAAAGATGGAGAAATGTTAAGTGGAGATAATACAACTCAATGACACTTTTAATATTAAAAATATAGTTATTTATTTTTCCATAAAATTCTGGCTTCTTTCATTTGTGTATATTTTACATGGTCCCTCCTGCTTTCAGTCTTTCTGGAAGAGAATTTTTACTGTTCATGGTTTCACTGGTATCACATACAGTCTGCAATGAGATAGGTGAGGAGTTGCTCCTAAGATTACTAAGAAAGATGACTTACTGAGGGGGATTTATGCTGTGTCTAATGGAAAATTATAAGAGAGTAACATTATATAATAGTCTGCAATATATGATTTTAATTTTAGTATCTGTCATCTGTTAATGTTTTTGTTATTTACTACACCATTATTTTAACTCTAACAGCATTCATTTTGTTTGAATAAGTTTGCGTTGTTTTGAACACTGGAATCTTTTTTCAGAGATCATGAAAACACAGCTTCAAGCTTGCTGCAGGATCACTATCTCGATTCATCTTGGAGAACTGATAACAGTCTCGTAAGTGCTTTTTTAAATGAATGGTACTTCTAGCAAGGTTATCAGAACTTCTGTTTTCTCCATTTTCTTCCCGCCACGTACATGCTCTTTTAGGTTCTTAACCAGTGCTTTTTGTTTACTTTTCAAAACTATTATATATTCTTGATATTCAAGTAACAGCATGACAGAATTCAAATATTAAAACATTCGTATTGTTTGCAGCCATGGACATTGGACAACAGCATTAGTGAAGAAAACAGGGCTGTCATTGAGAAAATGTTGCTGGAAGAAGAGTATCCTTTTGCTGATTTGCTTGTATGTTTTCCTGTTTAACAATAGAAAACTTCCTGTTTCCAAAGGAACTGGACAAATCTTTTCTTGTTAAAGTGACTGAAGCACTGTCATCTTGTAGATAGATTGCCAAAATCAAGGAGGACCCCTGAATTAATCATCTAGCTACCTGCAGTGTCCTCTGATGCTTCTGATTCTTCAGAAAATTACTCCAAAGCTTGTTGGATTTAAGCTGGCACTGGCAGCAAAAATAGCAATATTCGTCCCCGCTTCAGCTGCTTGTTCAGTGCCACCTCCAGCATTGTGCTGATGCAGCCATTTGTGTGGCTTCATAGTGAACCTGATGAAAGAGCTGATCTGGCTAAAAATAGCTAATTCTTTTTGCTGAATTGTTCTTCACTTGGACTGGTTTACTGTCTGATTTTTGTCTGGCTACATTCATACTTCTGCCAGCATGCAAGATGAAAACGGGAAGGAACAGCTGCTGCTTTTTTTTTTCCTTCCCTTTTTTTTTTTTTAAACAGTGTTGGCTTAAATAGTCTTACCAGTAGTAGCGTTTCTGGCATAAGTTGACCTCACAGACTAGGTAGGTTATAGCAATAGTAATCATGGGCTAATTTGTTTTCATGTTCTTTTTGTAATTGAGTGTAGGAATATACAGTAATAGAGGAACAAGAAAATAAAGCAATTAAAGTTTTCCTAATAAATTGAATTATTGAGGCTTAATTTGAAAATAGATAAGGTATCAGTACAATGAAAATTAGTCTGTTTTCTAAGTCAAAAAAGAAAAATGCTGCTGTTGAAACAGGATACCTAGTTTGCTGCAAGTAAAGTGAGCGTGGAGGTTCAGAAGTCAAATGTCACTTCCTTCTGCATTAAACTAGTAGGAGTCTGTGAAATTGTATATTTCAGTTTTGAAAGCAGTGCAGTATTTGCTTCTACAGCTGAATAATTATGAACCAGTGTAATTTATATGATTATTAGAATTCCTATGTGTCCAAATACCTCTGATGCTTCGAAAACTTACTTAGTAACTATTTCAGATATTACTTATCTAATAAATCACTTTCTGAAAAAATATGGCTCAATCACAAGGAAG
>NW_008796165.1:11340180-11370384 GCF_000699145.1 Aptenodytes forsteri | reverse complement strand
AGTAAGATGAGAAGAAATTAAAAGTCCTTCCAAAATAAGGTTATTTGCTGAGATACGCAACAGCATCACTGTTATTAATTTTTATTTTCACTTTGTTTTTTATTTGCAGCCCACATAAGAAAACTGGAAAAGTCATGTACGTACTTTTTAATGATTGAGTTGCATTTTTAAGTGTGGTGTCTGATTTTTGTTAAGTTACTGGGCGCTATTTTAAAAAAAAAAAAGTTACAGTTCCTTAGTTCCTTTTGTTTGGCTGTACAAAAGTATTTAAGAGACCTTTCAACGCAAAGAAATGTTATGTGTAATAATAGGCCTGTAGTAAACTAGTTGGGGTTTTTTTTATGTAGCACAGTGGTCCTTATGAAAAAAACCCTTGTTAATCCCAGTTGGCTTTCTTGCCTGAACATTTCTGTATGCTGCTTCTGTGTATTTCTGTAATGTTAGTTACTAATGAATGTTGTGTTGCCCTGAATCTTCCTTTGTGATGGAGAAGCTGATATGATTCTCAATATTTTATTTATCAGCCACATTCATGTTTAAAACAATACCTTGAGTTTTACAGAAAATGGGGAGTAGTCCTCCTGTCAGAAGTTGCCTTCAGTTACTGGGATTTAAGAATATATGTTTTTAAGAAAGCACTGACTTCTGTTTCCTATTTTCCTAGGGTGCGATCACCTACAAAATCAGCTGGCTACTCATTAAAGTGGACATCAGAAGAAAAAGAACTGTTTGAACAAGGACTGGTAAGTTTGTTTATATATGTAGTATTTTGAATAGAAGTCATTAGTTTATCTTAAATAACAAAATAATAATTAATATAAATAAGCGTGTTATATTTATCTGCTTTTGTACTTCTAATGTGTTAAAAATAATTGCCATTTACTAAGAGTTTAATGATGAATCACATTTATATTGATGAATCCCCCAAAATGGCTTTATTTACCACATTTTGTTCATGTGAGGCTGATTACAATTTGAGATCACAAAATATCTCAAATACACAGCTTTATGAATTGTATAATCATAATGCTGTAGTTAAGCACACACTATACTTCCTGTAGTTAAGGCAAATCAGTTAATAAAGTGAAATCCTTTAACTACTATTGTAAGGTCTTTAGACATAGTTGTACAGTGCTGAATGTAATAGGGTTTGCTTTGCCAAGCACAAATTCATTTCAGTAGGATTCCTTGGGTTAGTAGGCAGTATAATTTACCGTGTGCCTGAATTGGGTGAAGAAGATCCTCTAGTTAAGAAGAATAGCAATAACTTACTGTTGGATGCAATTTTCTTCTTGGTAGAGTATGACTAGCGAGATTCTTTACCATAGGTTTGCTGTACTGTTTGCGCATTTGTAATGAATAATTGAGTTTTTAAGCTCTTTTGGTACATAAAGTGCAATGTTTGGAATGTTAGAGTTTGGGTAACTTAAATGTGCTTTGTTGTACTAGGTGAAATTTGGCCGCCGGTGGACAAAAATTGCCAAGTTGATTGGAAGTCGTACTGTTCTACAAGTAAAGAGCTATGCTCGGCAGTATTTTAAGAACAAGGTAAACAGAGTATCTCTGTAGTTAGCAAAAAGGCTGTTTGACAAGTATGCTGTTGTACATGTAGTTTGATTTTTAGTCTGTCTTTTCAGGGTACTGCTGTTAAAGTACGTACTCTATTTATTCCCATATTCAGAAAAGTGGAATATGCTTATTTGCAGATTTAAATATGAAGTCAGACCTGATTTCAAATTCCTAGAATGACTTTAATATTTTTATTGCTGGTATAACTAAACAATAAATGTAGTATAATTATAGTCTCTTATACTGTTCGTTGTTAGTCTGAAGAGACTTGTTTTCCACTTGTGCTGGTTTTGGCTGGGATAGAGTTAATTTTCTTCACAGTAGCTAGTATAGGGCTGTATTTTGGATTTGTGCTGGAAACAGTGTTGATAACACAGGGATGTTTTCGTTATTGCTGAGCAGTGCCTTCACAGAGTCAAGGCCTCTTCTGCTCCTCGCACCACCCCACCAGCGAGTAGGCTGGGGGTGCACAAGAAGTTGGGAGGGGACACAGGCAGGACAGCTGACCCCAACTGACCAAAGGGATATTCCATACCATATGACGTCATGCTCAGTATATAAAGCTGGGGGAAGAAGAAGGAAGGGGGGGACATTCGGAGTGATGGCGTTTGTCTTCCCAAGCAACTGTTAGGCGTGATGGAGCCCTGCTTTCCTGGAGATAGCTGCATTTGAGATAGCCTCATTTCTACTTCGGGGGCATTTAAGAAGAAATTACTACTGTCTGGTTTTTTGGGTTTTTTTAATGGAAATACATACTAATTTACACTTGGGCTAGAAGTATACTTATAATGCTGCGTAAAAGTCAATTGCAATGGATTAAAATGTATCAAAAGGGTAAGATGAGGAAGAAACACTTCAGAATGTTTGCTGTTCAAGTAAAATACTTCTGACTGACTGGGAGGCAGAGGGAATTGTTCTGCTTTTCCCTCCTAAAAGTATTTTATATTTTCCTAAGGCAAAAAATGGTGATTCTGAAAAAGAAGAGCAAAGTCAGTGTGACAGCAATCTTCCCACTGAAGATGGAATAAGGGTAGAAGCGTGGTCATCTGGAAACTTGAGAGGCCGTGCAGACCCCAATCTGAATGCAGTGAAAATTGAAAAGCTGTCAGATGATGAAGAAGTAGACATAACTGATGACATGGATGAACTACTTTCTCCTGCCTTCCAGCAAGAAACTGGAAAATCTGAATTATCTGTTATTTCAAAAAGTCCAGTTGAAGAAATGAAAGGAATGGAACATGTTTTTTCATCTGTTGGACACAGTTCTGCAATTTATTTACCTAAAGAAGATCCTCAACATACCAAGCAAGATACAGTGGATGCATTAGTATTTCCAGGTGTTGCAGCAACGTGTTCTCAGCACCTGAACGGTGATAAATCTGTGAACTTAAATTACCAGCCATACAATAATTTTATTGAGAAAGCTGAACAAGGCAGAATGGTAACATCTTGTGGTACTAGACAAGTAACTGATCAGGAGCTTAATGAGGAACAGAGAGACCTGGCTGATAATGGATTGCTTTTTCCTTCTCCCTGCCAAGTGGATGAAGGTCATCAAGAAGAAGCAGAGGAGCTTAAGCCACCTGATCAAGAAGTGGAGGTTGACAGAAGCATCATTCTGGAAGAAGAAAAGCAAGCTATTCCTGAATTTTTTGAAGGGCGCCAGGCCAAAACACCAGAGCGTTATTTGAAAATTAGGAATTATATTTTGGATCAATGGTAAGATGCATTAATTTCATTTACTGAAATAAGTGGTTGACTCATGTCCTGCTTTGTTGTAGTTAAAATACTACATAGTACTAATAGCTTACTTCTGAAAAGAGTAAAATTACTTTTATGGTAGCATTATAAAGATTGCCAGTGAACAGCACTGATTATTAATGCTTCTTTTGCATCTTCCCAGTTTTTTTTCTGGCATTCTGGAAGCTAAGCAATGAAAATACTTTGAAGCATTATGAAAATGAGTGTCCTATATCAGAACAAGCTGCATCCATTTTGGTTATGTTATTTTCTTCCAATTTTTGTCATCCTATATGTAAGAATGCATATATGGTTTTAATAAATGGTTCCTCAAAATAACTGATTAAATGAATTCCATAATGAGGTCTGTAGCATTGTAGTACTGCCTTTACAGAAGGGCAGCTAGAAGAAATAAGCTGTGCTAGAGCAAATAATGTTGACAAAAAAAATACTTCAAATTAAGAATCAATTTGGAGTAGTGCTTGTACGCTTGAATATTTTATATTCCATCTCCAAAGAATCAGTTTAAGGAACCTTAGTGATTTGTGGTAGCAGGCTCAAAATACTATTTGTTCTGTTAACAGTTTTGGTTTGTGTGCTTGTTGTGTTGGTTAGCTTGCTTTTTTAGGTAGAAGGAATTGCTGAGTTTAACTCTGTTCTCATTCAGTTGTCTTGTGTATTGACAGCTTATTCTAGTTGCAAAGAAACTCTAAAATTCCATACCAGAGAAGTGTTGAACTGAAATGATTCATTATCAGTTTAAAAGCAATAAGTGCATAGAGAATGAAAACAGGCTTATGTATTACACCAAGGGAGCCTGTGATTATATGAGCTATTTAGACTAATCTAATGCAGACATTCTTACATCAGTTTAACAGTATCATAATACTTCTGGGTAGTTCATTGCTTCCTGGCACCAGTCATGTTGAAGAGTTTGTTTTAAGGCATGGAACATAAGTTTCACTCTGCATAAGTATGAATGTGTATGAATAACCCTAAAATAAATTGTATGTGTTTTGTGAAATTTATATTTTTGCTGTGATTGCCCTGCGTAGTGGTGTGTAGTGTGTGTATTGCAGAGGGAAAAAAGCACTTCAGTGGCTCGTCTTAACCTCAGCTTAAGTCATGCAATTCCTTCCTCCCCCCATGATTTGTTTTATTATTTGACAATGTGCTACACTTCATTTTAGGGAGAGATGTAAACCCAAATACCTGAATAAGACGTCTGTACGTCCAGGCCTTAAGAACTGTGGTGATGTTAACTGCATTGGACGGATCCACACATACTTGGAATTAATAGGAGCGATTAACTTTGGCTGTGGTAAAGATATTTTTATTGGAATCAATTCAGAACTTAAATTCTAATCGGTTCTTGCTGAGCACATCTATTGTTGACTGTCAGCTTTTTTTATTAAAATGAATATTTTCATGTGAAGGGTAAACATTAAAGTTAGTAATGTGTCTTTAAAAGAAAAGTCGTAAGTTCGCTTCATTGAAGCATGGATGACGGCACTTAATCAGAATCAAGCATCCATGTGAATAATCTTCCAACTTCTCTGTGCTCTTAATGTCTTAAATAGTAATTGTTGTTACATTTAAGCTCTGTAGAAGAGAATTTTTGTTTGGATGGTATTTAGTATAGTCATGTTCCAACCTATATGGCTGTAGCCTATTTTGGTATTAATGCTGAAGGACTGCTTAATGTTAGGGTATATTGCTCACACAGAAGGATACACGTTAATCCTTACTAGGAAGGACCTTCTGAGCAGATTGTCTCTCATGATCTTTGAAAATCTAGAGGACTTTGTAATCTGCTTACAGGATTATGGATTTTTGGTTTTACACAAGATGTCTTCTTTTTTTTTTGATTCTTCTCCCCCCGCCACCCCGGCTCACATTTGCCGCACACCAGCTGGTGGGGTGTTTGTTCTGTGCTTTTCTGTGTGTCCAGTGTTGGATTTTTTTTTTTTCCCCTGATACTTGCTGTATCTGAAATTCTGGCCTCCCTCTGTGTAAGACAGAATTGAAGTTATTGTTTCTTTTCCCATACTGAATTATAACTATTTCCTAAATAAAAAATAATGTCTTCATCCTCAGGGCTGGTTTTTACAAGATTCAAATGTTAAAATTAGGTGGCATGTTAAAAGTATATGTACACCTATACGTTACTGTTGGTTTAGTCTCTCTGGATTGATTTTGGTCCAAAGCTGAATGACAGTCACCTAGGAGAGGAAGAATGGCCTGCAAATACATTTTGTCTGAAATAAATTAACAGTAAGGAAGGAGGTTTTCCTGTCTTAAAAATGCTGTGGTAGTGGGAGAGGGCTATATAATCAGTTAGTAATATGACGATCAAGAGATGTCTTTTCACTGTGGGTTTTGTTGTTGCTTTTTTCTTTATGGCATTTGTCATTTTCACTTATCTATGTCATTCTTGGCTCTGTACCAGAAATAAGTGGCTTCATACTTTACTGAAGTACAGTGTATCTCTCTTCTGCATCCTGTAGAACAGGCTGTCTATAACCGACCCCAACCAGCTGATAAAACACGGTCCAAAGAAGGCAAAGACACAGTGGAAGCGTACCAGCTTGCTCAGCGCTTGCAATCCATGGTATGTTTTAGTGAGGGCGGTGGGGGTAGCAAAAAACATTCAGCATGGAGAAGGTCTTTTCAATTTTCAGTTTCAAACTAGGGCATCTCAGGCAATTTCTTCGCTTGTTCAGTTTGCAGTTTCATTAGAATACCCTGTAATTTCTGTGTCAGTTGAAGTACAAGTTCTGCTATCTGACAGGTGTCTGTCCTAACTCCTGCTGTCTTACACATCTGATTTCTGTACAGGTACTTAACTACGACTGTGTTTCAGTCTTTTCCCTGCAGCCCTAACCCCTTCCTCCCCACCTCCCCATAATTTATTAGCCTGTATTAGCCAGAAAATAGTGGAGCGTGTTGGTAGTGTGTGATTAAGTTGCTTGTATTTTAACTGTTAAGTATACTAAGTATATGATATGACTTACTGAGAGCCTTATGCACACAATTAGTAGTAACTCATTTACAACTACATAAATTACCAAGGCTTGCCAGATTTAATTTACATATTCACGTTTAGCATAGCATTTTTAAGTACTTCATAGCAAAATAAATCAATTGATGAGAGGAAAACTAAATCAATCCCACTAAAAAACAATAAATGGAAATATAAAGAACTGTAGCATACACTAGATGTAAACATACTGGTTTTATAGCTTTTTGTATTGTCTGAGCTATAATTCAGAGCTGGATAATAATGTGCTGTTGCTGTCAGATGTTGATGATCCGTGGAGCATCAACCAGGTGTTAGGCTTCACAGCCTTAAAAACTGAAAACTTCACTTGTGATGTTTCATGACAGATTGTGAACTACTTAATTCTACAGAACTCCAGGGTGTTCATTCTTTTCTGGAAATATGTCATAGTGTTAGTAAGCTTCATGTGGCAGTAACCTTTTGGACAATGTTCTTATGGCTGATTAAATGAAGTAAATGCAGCTTTTTCAGGAGTATGATCCTTGACTCATGTTGATTTGCTTGCTGCAGCGTACAAGAAGACGGCGAGTGCGAGACCCTTGGGGAAACTGGTGTGATGCCAAGGATTTGGAAGGACAGACGTTTGAGGTAACCCTTCTGTGTGTTGAACTTTCCTTACAGAATTAATTCTTGCTAATTGCTAGCAGGTGGTGTTGCATTAAATATACGAGGGAAACAGTTGTGTAATAGGTACTTAACCTCTCTTTGTGGAAGCAATAATTTGAAAATAATGTAGCAGCTGTTACATCTTTATGCTGCTGATAAATACAGCTGTACTTCAGTGTTTACAAAGGTGTTCATGTTGTGAGCATGTGTGGCCCTACGCTGTTTTATGCCTATAAAGCTCTTTGCCTTGTCTTGTAGGAGATTTCACAACCCTTTGTTTTCAGTTAACCACCTTACTAAAGCTAACAGTAGGGGATAGGAGAATAAGATTTAAATTTTAGTTTTTCAGTCCTATATGGTTTCTTTGTGCTTATAATGCAGGTGATAAAAGTTCCTAATATTAATTCTGCTACTAGCAATAGCACCAGAACTGTGGTTTATCAAGTGCTTCGAAAAATTCATACAAGTTTAAATATTTTGTAGAAGACTTGGAAAGAAAATATCCAGTTGTCCATTTCTACAACTTCAAATTATACAAAAAGTGAAGAACTGTAAACATCTTATTTTTCTTGTACAGAAAACCACTTAAATTTGTAACCTTCAGTAACAAGTATCTGTAACAATTACTTCCATAATGTTATAATGCCATACCTGTTTTTGAGTAGCTGTGGTTAATAATTCTAACGCTTTCTGCAAAATACGTATTTGGATGGAAATAAAGTTTGAAAACACTCATCCCTAAAGAGGTGTCATGATAAATTCTGGCCATGGATTGTAATGGCAGCTTTTCTCCTTAGCTATCACACTTGCATTTATGTATGGTATGCGCTGTGGGCTGTGGTTTTACTGAATTTGATTGACTTGGGGAATGTAAGAATTCTCTCATCAGGCATCTTGTGGACTAGATCTCTGATTGTCATTACTTTCACACTGCTTGATTCTGCTAGGGCTATTGCCCTCTATCTTGAGTAGTCCTGTAACTCACAAATTGATAGCGCATCAAGCGGGCACTGGTGTCAAGAATTTATTCTGGGCTGGTTTTGGAATCACTACTGAAGGAGCACTTAAGACAGATTCTTTTTTTTTTATTTTATTTTTTTTTTAGCATCTGTCTGCTGAAGAATTAGCAAGAAGAAGAGAGGAAGAAAAACTGAAACCTGCAAAATCTTCTAAAGGTTCAAGACAAATAAAAAGGTATTATTTGAAGTACATCATGTTCAAACACAGATCTTCTAGAAATTAAGCAAATGTCTTGGGTAGTGTCAGGCTGGAATGCTGCAAATCATTAATATGTATTACGGTCTGAAATAACATGTATGCATTTCAAATGTTTCATATTGAAATTCATGAGTGTGGGTAGTGAAGTTCCTGTATTTGGTGGAAGTCATCCTAGTGTGGGATGAGAAAATCCAGTAAAGAAAACAAGGTTATCCCTCCTCTGCCAAGGAGACAGAGGGGAAACTTGAAAAGTTTCCTGAGTGTCCTACATCTTTAGAGAAATTTTCTTTCATTTTATAGTTCCTTTGATCCCTTTCAGCTGATACCGTGCTGTTTATTCACTGAAGAAAAACAGGTACGTACCTATGAGTGAACAATCAAGAATGCTTTATTACTTATGTTACTTTTCTTATACTCATTATTGCGTATCATTTCAGGAACCTTTTCAGGTGAAAGTGTCTTCCGAAGCACTTTTAATAATGGATTTGGTGAGGATTAAGTTTTATCTTTCAAAAAGCTACGACGTATATGTTGTGGTTTTTTTGGTTTGGGTTTTGTTTTTTTTTAATGGGCAACCTAAGAAAATTGAGAAATACAGTACTTACGTTAACTTCTTTCCATTCAGACCTAGAAGTGAGAATCTAGTATTAAATAAATAATGGATGTATTAAATAGTATTAATCTATTATAATTAATACTAGATTATTTAATTTAATTATACCATTTAATTAAATAATTAAATCTAGTATTAAATAAAAGATGGATGTGGGTTTTTTTATTGTGCTTAGTTTTTCTAGAAGGTAAATGGTTGTACACTAATAAGAGCGTTACTACTTACTACTCTCCATCATACGTTAAATATAATTTGTTTAAAGCTACTTTCTAAAATAGACTGCCCTTTTGAAATCTTACTCATTTTCTACTAGTCTGGGAATTGATTTTTGTGTTTATAAAGCAATGCATGTTTTTTTAATACCAACAGGTTGTACCAAAATTGGCGCAGTTGTTCAGCACTGCACTGCACAGGCTTCAGTTTTTGAAGCTAGTGTTGCTTCGTGTATGGAAGTGTTACACAAATGCACTGTATACATGCATGTATATAATAAGCAAACATAATCTTTTCTGTTTGCTTTAAATTGAAACACTGGGTGTTTGAGAATCTTCAGCTGTCCTAAGTTTTCCTTCTAAATGTCACTGAGAAGTTACTGACTTGTATGTATTCTGTTGTGTGCAGATCAAAAGTAGGAGAAATTACACAACTTGAACTTCAATAATTGTTTAATATCATTTTAGCACTCTCATGTGTCTATGGCAGAAGTAATAGGGCTGCTAGGTGGAAGATACTCTGAAGCTGATAAAATTGTAGAAGTAAGTGTCTTTTTACATTTTCTCTATAATATTAAAACTGTTATGATAATATATATAATTTGAATAGATGTAAATGTTATTTCTGAAGGGCAACTACTTAAATATATTACAGTTGAAGTTATTTACTGTAGTCTTGAAATGTTAGAGGGATGCTTATGTTCAAGCATTGGCCTGTCAACTCTGTCATGAGGAAGATCTGGTATATGACTCTTAAATAAAATTTAAAGAATTTTAACTGATGGAGATGTCCTGCATTTATCCATCTGGAGACTTTTTTAACAGGTTTGTGCAGCAGAGCCGTGCAATAGTCTCAGTACAGGACTGCAGTGCGAGATGGATCCAGTATCTCAAACGCAGGCCTCGGAAACGCTGGCTGCCAGAGGATACAGTGTTATTGGATGGTACCATTCCCACCCGGCCTTTGACCCCAACCCCTCAATACGAGATATTGATACTCAAGCTAAATACCAGGTACTTGCTGGTCTGTACATTAAAAATAAATGAATAGCAAAAAAAACGAACAACCCGAAAGCCTCCCTGGTATTTACAGTGTTAATACACATTCTTGCTCTAATGCGTCTTAAAATCTGTTCATTCATAAATTGACATAAATTCTATTTTTTCAATTTCAGAATGCTGTTGTGAAAAAGGTTGTATTTCTTGTATGTGGGGGTTTTTGTGTGTTTTTGGTTTTTTTTAGAGTTATTTCTCCAGGGGTGGCGCCATGTTCATTGGAATGATCATAAGTCCTTACAACCGGAATAATCCTCTTCCATATTCTCAGATCACTTGTCTAGTAATTAGCGATGAAATCAGTTCTGATGGTTCCTACCGTAAGTACCGATATTTTGTCCATGGTCTTGATTTTTCTTTTTCTTTTGGATACTAAGGGGAAAAATGTTGTCTATTCTTGAACTTGAGAAATAGGTATTTATATATTTACGTTGGCAACTTGTGCTGTACAAAACCAGGAATTTCACTTAAAGAGTAATCCTGCAAGTAGTGCATGCTGTCATGACAAGAATATACCGGTATAAATAGATAGAAGATTGTTTTTCTGTATTAGTATTTCCCACAATCCGTGAAAGAAATTAAAGGGTTGGGACAAGGGTCATTGTTATTTATCTACAGGATCCATAGGAATAGCTGAGAAACTGCTTCGCGTGTGTTACTTATACTTTGCTGCGTTACAAAATTCTGAACAGATCCTCTGATCAAGGAGACAGAAGTATAATAGCAAAGAATTGGCTGCTATAGCGGCCAAAAAATCCTTATTTGAGTAACTTAGCATTCAGAAGGTCAAAGGATCAAACTTGCCAGCTGTCCAGGAAAACACAAGATATGAAAGATGAAATGCTGTGCTGGCATGAATCCCAACCTAAGAGAACAAATTCTTGATTAAAAATGTCATTGGCATTTCATGAAAACGGGATGTTTTCTTTTCTTGAATAGTTAAGAATGTATCATGTAAAATTCATGGTATTTCCAGTGATGATCAGATCTTCTGCTTATTCCCTGACATTAATTTGAGGAAAATTCCCGTGATAACAGTACATGGTTATGGTAGCTGCCTCTTCTCTCTCCTCCTCCCTCCCCCTGTTTAAGTCCTGATTTTTGTATCCAGGCTCCAAGGTTTCCAGTTTTCTTGGCAAGGCAATAGCAGAAGCCATGTGAGCCGACAGTTCCCCCTCTGTTTTTTCCTGTGGAAGTGAGCAAGGGAGACCATCTGCCTGGAGACTTGCTTCATAGTCCTAGGGGAAGTGAAGTGGTGGCCACATCTGTGCAGTAATTCCTGTTTACCATACTGAGCGTACCATAATTTTATCCTCATTTCCCATGCATCCCACTCTTGTGGCGTGGAGTTAAAATACTTAGAAACTTTATCTGCCTGTAGAAGTAGACATTTTTTTGGTCACATACATCTTCTGTCTGAGAGGACTTCATATTTATGTTTATCTCCTGAAATCAACTTTTTACAAAATGGTATCTCCTCTAGCTCTTTGGAAAAGTTATACCGTGGCAGTAGCGCTATAGTACTGAGCAAGTGAACAAAAATTAGTATTTCACATGAGCCATAAATATTTCTATAGATTAATTCTTACTCTTGGAAATGCATTCTGCACTGAACACTTTTCACATTTGAGAGGTGTTCAAATAGCAGATTGTATTTATTGCTGTCTTTTCACTTACTCCGAGGTATAGTTGGAAAGCATGCGTTTCATCTCATTAAATTCTTATCTTGGAAAGGTGCTTTTTTTTCTTTTTTAACGACTTACTGAAATTTACGGTCTCTTTCTTTCTCCCTAATTTTTGGTAACTGAATTGTGCTCTGCAAGTAATTTTCTGGTGTTCCTTTAGAACACTTTCTAAATTCCTCTTCCCCCACCTGCAATAAACTAAAAGAATTTCTCCCTTTAGGAACAAAATTCCTCTGAAATCTAGAACAATAGCTAGCCGCTTCATCAGCCAGCTCCTACGTGAAAAACAAAACCTTTTTTATTCACTTAATAACCACATAGATCTTAGAGAGACTACAACAGTGTAAGTGGTACTAGGTTATAAAAACTCAATGTATTTTGCCGTTTTTCTGTTATGTTGTAGATTTCTCTGTGCTTCCTTATGGCATGAGGAATTGGTGAGGGCAGGGAGGAGAACAGGTTTGTTCCCTACTCCCACCAAAATTAAATTTGGAATCCAAAATATGTCATACTTTTACTTTAACCCTCTTAATGTTGGCAAGTAATGGGACTGCAAGCTTCTGCAGTCAGTAATAAATTATGAACAGTTATGGGGAAGGAAGGGATTGCACCTAAAACTAAAAAAGAAAAAAAAAAAAGTTGAGTGTACTAGAAACACTGAATAATCATGTTCAATTGATTCCAGGCCTGCCCTACAAATTTGAAGTACAGCAGATGTTGGAGGAACCTCAGTGGGAATTAATATTTGAAAAAACAAGATGGATAATTGAAAAATACAGATTCTGCCATAGGTGTATCTACTCTTCCCTTAAAAAAAAAAAACCAGCCAGTTTAGAATTTTTGCATGTTTATTATTGATGTTTCAATAAAGACGTGTCTGCTTTCTACAGACACCAAATAGCACCACTATTCGTTTTTCTTTCCACAGCAGTGTCCCCATGAATAAAATTTTTCATAGAGATTCTGACCTGACTTGTTTGCAGAAAGTAAGTTTTCTTCTTTTAATTCTTAGCTTTTTTTAATTTTAAATGTTTTTTTACATACAAATGTGTTCCGTATCAGCAGAAGTCACCTGAAGTTACATTTTTACAAATCAGAGATGTAAACTAATCACAATAAATGACTTCTATAGTGCAGCTTATTAACTTAGAAACACAATTAAAGTAACAGTGTTCATTTGAGAGAGCTGGGGACAACGGTTACATGCAGATACCAAGTTTTAACCTCAGTTTGGAGAAGAAAGAATGTCAAATTAATAATGTCTCTTCTCAGCATGTTGTATGCTTTCAGTGTCGAGAACTGCATGCGTTTTGAGAGAAGATTTGGACTTCCTAGTCCTTTGTTTGATTGGTAAAGTAGTGCTGTGCCATGTTTGGCATGCCTAAGTGGGAACTTTAATTTTCCAGTCAGTGTAGTCATTGCTATGAAGTTCTAAATAACTACAGCTGTAACATTAATTGCACAAACAAGACAGAAGATCTGCTGAAAGCGAAAGACATAAACAGAAAACATGTACACAATGATTACCCACGTCTTTTTTTTTTTTTTCTTCCCCTCTCAACATGACTTTGCTTATAAACAGCTTAAATCTAAAATGGAGTTGGTAGAATATTCTTGAACTTAGCTGTTGTGTAATTGGTTTTATAGAAATCACCCCTGTGTTCCTGTGTGACTGTTCCTTTCTAAAATTTATATTGTACAGTTGAACACTTCCTATAGTGTTAATCCTAAATAAATAAATACAAATCCCTTTGGAATACTTATCAGCTAGAAGGGGAAAAAAATAAACTCGGGGAAAATGGCAATTTAAAAAAAATCTCCTTTTCTTTTGACTAGCTTTTGGAGTGCCTGAGGAAGACTTTGGGCAAGGTAAAAAACTGCTTCATTGCTGAAGAGTTCTTGACTCAGATAGAAAACTTATTCCTTTCCACA
The DNA here is from genome assembly GCF_000699145.1 of Aptenodytes forsteri. NCBI lineage: Eukaryota > Metazoa > Chordata > Aves > Sphenisciformes > Spheniscidae > Aptenodytes > Aptenodytes forsteri. Next base: position 11,356,692 of record NW_008796165.1, on the reverse strand, counting down.
TACAAGAGTGAGAAAAAGAGTAATGCCGAAGAAAATGAGCATGAATGTGCAAATGAATTGCCAATGTGATGGCTTTAACAAAACTAAGTTACGGAATTTTGATTTTATTTTTTCATTTTCTTTCCCTCCTCCCCATTATGTCAACTCTTTCAGAATTCTTATCCATTTTAATAGTAACTGTTACAGAATCTAGTGTCATCTTACTGTTACGATTTAAACATACTTTGAAAAACTCCTAATGTGTTGTGACCTGACTACAGGAGGAACACTTAATGCTAACATTTTGTAAAAAATGAGCACCACAGAATTAATTGATTGACCAACAGTCTGTCGTTTGGGAAGAAGGACAACCTGGCAAGAATATTGTGCTTCAGTCTTCGAGAGTTTGTCCTCTCTCAAGTCTTTCAGTTTGGAAATTTTCTCATGTTTTTTATCTGCAGGTACACATCTAACTCGGAATGAATTTGTTCCTTAATGCTTTAGAGATTGTAAGTTTGAATAAATTCACAAAAGAGAAACTTGCAACTCAACTGAAATGAAAATTTTGTAGCTCACTGATTTCAAACTTTCCTGGTATCCAGTCTGAAGTTTTATTCAGTTGCGGTTTAATACATCGTCTGTTTTTTTTTTTAATTTTTTTTTTCTCCATTGACCCCTATGGTCAAGTAGCTTTTTGGCATGTTTGCCATCTTGCTTCTATATTTGGGGAGGAAAAGCTGGCAAGTTTTTATGACTTCTCAGTAGCAGTTGTGCTTGTTTCCAGTGGAAATGGTAACTCCTGTCTTATTACAGGCTGCAGTCTTTCTGATCTTCCATTCTACGGGGAGATACTATGTTGTTCTACCAGATCATTGTGATTTGTCCACTTCTAATTGCCACTGTTTCCTGTGGAAACAAGAGCTCTTGATTGATGGCATACTTAGTGCAACAAACAGAAAAGTATGTCTTTTTAAAGAAAAAAAAACCCACCAACTTTTATATTCAGTCTTCTCTATAACGTGTAGCTCAATAAGAAAACTAATTTTGTATCAGTTCTTCAGTTACAATTTCATGCAAGTATATATTCGGATAAATTAGTCATAAGCAGATTGATCTTGATTGAGAAGTTTCTTGATTGCAACTTGGAAGTGTTTCATGAGCTGTATCACTGTGAATCTTTATAGAAAAAATGTGCTTTAAATTTTGCTTTCTAAATCATGAGGAAACTTGACTTATATACAGTTATTACTATTTACACAGATTTATCTTGGGCAAAGTTTCTCTGAGTTTATATCTAGAGGGGTGACAATGGACTTGATTCTTATTTTAAAAAAAATATGTGTGTATATATCTAGTTCTACATAACATAAATGGAATTTAAGATTTTGTATGTTTACATTTTTAACTTCAGCTTTTCATTTGTATAAAGAGTTTGAAAAGCTTTAAAATTGTAGAGTTGCATCCCAAGGAGGGAACTCCTTTACGGGAAGTTAAAATTACTTTTTTTATCATGCCTCATAAAATGTTAGTCTTTTTCTGTTACTAAGTGGAAGGTGCAGAACCTGATCATATGAAAATGTGAGCCCTTGATACTCAGTGATTCTCCCAGTGCAGATTCAAGAGCTATGGACTTAAAAACATTGGTGAATGTTCCGTGCTCTCATCTATGTTCAGATCTGCGGGTGCGCAGCTTTGGATCCCGCTACTATGTATAATTTACAAACTTGGTGTATCCATCTGTATAAGGCATGTCAGCTCAGTCTGCATATATTCTAAAATGTCATCTTTGGGACTTCATCATTAAAAATATTGCATGGCTTTCTGTATTTCTAGTTTAAATTACACTCTTGGTGAGAAAGCATTCCTTCCCTACTTAGTTGTGGAGTGGTCTGCAGTGTAAGGTATTCTTCTGCAGTTTTGCATAGGTTACTCTAGAAAAATCACACCGCATAAATGGATGTACTAAAAGCTGTAATTAGTTCCCATTTGTAGGAAGAGGATTTTGAACCTCTTGTGTAACAGCAATATGAAGTCGATAATGTTCGTTGTCCACATACGGTCTATTTCCAACCATTTAAGGATGGATGTGAGTATTACCAAGTAGTGGTAACAATGTGCTGGCTGCATCTCTGTTTAATGATTAAAATGAGTTAAAGTAATACAGTTGTATTAATTGGATTTAACAGTGATGTTACATACGAAAAGTTTTGAGTGAAACATACTTTTGAAGCAGTTTGTCTCTTGAGAAGAGGACATGGTGCGGTATTGAGCCTTTGATATGCACACAAAGACTCCAGATGTTCTAAGAGTTCATTAGCAGGGTGGTATATAGGAGGAAATATAACTGCTAGTACCATCATAATCCAGTATTATCACACGATACTGCATGTGAATTGGAAATTTGCACATTTGTGATGCGAAGTGATAATTTTGTTGGCAGGAGCCATGGTAAGAAAATAACTAACCTACTTTTCATAATTTGTTTTGACTGTGGTTAATAATACGACTTTGGAAGTTGCATGCTTCTAAGAAGATAAAAATCTGTTTTACTAATACTACCAGTTCTGCTACCACACACATATAAGGCATTAAATATTTTTATTGGGAAGCTCTTTTTTTGTTTTTTTTTCATTTTGGTCCCGTCCCCCTGTGTCCACCCCCCCCAGCATTTCCTTATGCTAGCTTTTTTTTAGTGTTCCTTTTGTGGACTAACACGCTATTTCTTTATGTAAGACCAGCTGTTGTGCCTTGCCAAGTTGTTGCTGAGGAGATGGGAAATGGTTGAGTAGCAAGTAGAATGATACAATTTAAACTGGAAGAGTCAATGGTTTACAAACAAACCAACCCCAAAACCCCTAAGATGCAACTTTTGGCAACTATCCTTTATGGACATTTGTTGGCTGAGTCGTTTTGCTATCCCAGTTACCAGCAGTGCTTCTTCACAGGGATATGCGCCTTGTGTTCCAGGGGAGGGGAGGGGAAGGGAATGCCTGTATTTTTTTATTATTATTATTATTTTAAATAAGTAACTTTCCAAGAACAATTCAGTTGAGGAAAACAAACAAACAAAAACCAAAACCAGCCAAACAAAAAAAGTTAACACTGTTGCCATTGATAAGTACTTTTTTCCTTTTGCTTGCTGCTTTGCTATTCCTGACTGATGGTATGCCAGAGTCTACTAATAAAAACTGCGTGTGCAGTACCTTGAAAGATGTGTTCCACATTTGTAATAGCTTCTCGTCTCTTGAGCATCAGATCTGGTATTTACTCAAAGTCAGTAACAATAACCAAGTGATTCAACGAAGTTTAATACCACTAGAGGGAGCTTTGCAACAGCTGATACAAAAAAGGCTTTGAACAAAGCACAAAACTGTTCTTACTAGTGCATGTAAACTTCTGGCTAGTGATTAAATTTTATGGGCAGTAGCCGTGTATCTTGGTATAGATTTGTTTCTTTCATTTGTTCTTGCAAACCCTCTGCTTTAGTCTCCTTCAGAAAATTGTCCAATGGCACTTTGTGGCAGAGATGCCAGGATGGTAGATCAGTATTTTCCACACTGTTTTCACAGATAATCCTGGCTGGAGCATCACTAAAGTAGGTAATGTAATGGGTTTGTTTTCATGGGCAACTCCAGTGAATTCTGAAGGTGATCATCAAACTAGGTTTCAAGCAACTATATTCATTACCCAAATTTGATTCAAGTGTGTTGGTTCTTGCTCTATTTCTGCCAGCAGCAGGAGCCAGATAAACTCTTTCCTGCTGTGCTAGCAGAGAATTTGGTCTGCCGGGCATTACTGAGCTGTGAGGACATGGTGTTGTGTAGGGGAAAGAGATGCCATGGAGGTGGAAAGCAAGCAGCACGGAGGTGTACAGTGCACCTCGAAAGGCGTGGTGTGGCAGAGCAGCGCACCTCGGCATCTGCAAGGGGAAGGAAACATGCTGTGTTGTTGCTGTGAACCCCACTGAGGAGGCGAGGGACATCAGGATGCATGCAGGGTGACTTCATCCGGCCCCACAGAGCCGGCGCATGGGAAGTAGCTGGTTGTTAACATCCCAGTGAACATTGTAATCATATTTGGTACTGAACAAAGTATTTAATGGCCTAGATAAAAGCATTCTGGTTGTTTAATTGGAAATGTCTTGCTGTTTTACATAGACCTAGTGCCCTATTTTTATGAGATTTAGAATTGTGCTGAGAAACTGTTTCCATGGAAGCAGAGATCACTAAAGAAATACTGCACTCCACATTTCCTGCAGGATCATTCCTTTTACAGCCTGCTGTTCTAAATAATTAACTCTTGTAGTGCCATTACAGTTTAGCATGGATTAAAGGAAATATTTTTTTTTAGTGTCATAGAGACATTACATAGATAGATAAATAATTGGAAAGACTTTTGTCTTCAAAATAAGTCTGTTCTCTCCTTATTTACCAGAGGAGGAAATCCACCAGTACAAAAAAGTCAATGGAAAAGTGCACTTTTATTTTGACAATTTATGCAGCTCTGTCAGGGAAACTGAAAATTACTCCTTCTTTGCCCTTGTCTTGCCACTGTTCTATGCTTTTTGCTTGGTGATGGGTATATTCTAAAACCATCGTCGTGCTTCTGGCCACCTTTGAGGGAAGAGACAATGCAGTTTTTAATTAAGGTAACAACGAGAATCTTCACCAGTAGGGAAAACAGACCGTGTCGTTTTGTTACCTATGGTTTTCCTTCCATGTGTTACTTTTGACAAACAAGTTAATTTTTCTCCACTGTAAGTGTCCGTAAAAAGGGGAAACTGTCAAATGATAATATGAGGCTGAGACCAAACGTGAATGTCTGTAAACATCATAAAAGCAAAGTGCTATTTACCAAAGTCCTGTTACTGCCCATCCATGTGGTGCTTTCTAAGCACAAGGGCAGCACATCTCTCAGCCGTATAGAAATTGCCATCGCTTCACTGAAGCCGGTTGTGAGCTGTAAGTTCACAGCAGTTGAGGCTCTGTCCTCCAGAGAGAAGAAAAATCAAAACCTACCCTCTCTAAAGTTCGTGATGTGCAATAAAATAAAGACAAGATACGAGTATGTAGGTGAGAGTTAAATGGATTTTGACTTTGAAGGAGGGATGTGAAATTAAAAAAAAAAAAAAAGGCAGATTATTATAGGTAAATGACTTAGTAACTCCCCGTTTTTAATTTCTAAACTATTATCAAAGAATTGTCAATATGACAACTTGAAATACCTAGCAATTTTTATCATCATTTTAATTGTAGATCTCAATTATTTTCTAAGAAAGGTAACTACTGTTATTTTTATCTGAAGGAAGGGGAAATGGAGAGGTGTGATAATGTGCTATAAAGGAGCCAGGAATAATTTGAAGAACTTGTCTCATCTTTGCTCCCTTAAGTAGCATGTGTTTCTGTGGCTTATTTAGAAATAGGTCTAGCTGCAAAGTTCAACTCCAGACTGTGCCCTTCTCTAGTGGTAGAGGGTATTTACATCTGGAGCTCTAATTTTAAACCTATACTGTTTTATAAATGACTTGCTGGCAGCCAGGCTAACTTCCTACTGTTCACACAGATGCAAGCCGTCACTACAAGTAGCCCAGCTTGCACTGATTTGAAGCAGGGCAGGCCCTCAGGAAAACAGCAGCACAGGTAAAAGGAGCTGACCACAAGGCAGTGTGCAAGTTGTGTGGATGGGAGAATGGTGTATACACTGTTCTGTGGTTGTTACTGGTCCCAAAATAATGATTTATAAAGTGTCTGACAAATCAGATGAATGGGACTTGCTTAATGCAAACTGGAAAATATCTTTCAGCTACTGCCAAAACCCATGGAAAGGGTAACTCATGCTTTGTAGATCATTAGGACACTTGGGACCTACTGGAGTGTACTGCGAAAGGCATTACTCAAAGTTCAGATTGAAAAATTTCTTCAGAAACAGCTAACAACTTTGTAGGGGTAATGCAAGCATAAAAATCATCATTCCTAGTACTGCCTTGGGATGAGTATGTGCCAAAGGAAACGGGGGAGAGAAGCTTTCCATGCTGGAAGATGAGACTCTGCTCCTGTGCTCTGTAAGTAGGAGAGCAGCCATCAAACTGATGAACAGTTGTTCCTCCTGAACTGGCAGCTATTCCAGGCAGCATACATAAAACTCTAGAAGGCTTTGTTTTATAAATATACGCAAGTAGAAAGGAGGAAGTCCATAACTGATAACAATCTAGACAGTGGAATAATACAGATTCTGTGTGATGGAAGATGCAGGAAAAACCATGATGGAAGTGGAGGAATAGGATTTCTTCCAACAGAAATGGGAGAAATTCCTTAAACATGCATTTACATAGTCCATAAAAAGTCTAAAGAAGGAAAAGGGCAAGCTGCTTGTGCTTTAATCCATAAGGGAAGCCCAAGGTATGGCCTTCAGATTGGCTTTTGTCTCTTCCCTGTTGTTTCCTCATCAAGTAAGAGGGATCACAGGCATCTGGAGGCAGGCATTGGTGCCGCTCTCTGAGAAGTAACAGATGAAAGTGCAGCTTGTTGACTTCCCTAGGATTTGGGTATCAGATGGCAGTCATTTCAGATATTGCCTGCTATCACTTGGGACTTTATCCATGCTTTTCACCTGCAATATGGAGCCTCTGTCTGAGGTTTTGCTGGGTTTGATTCTGGCGGTAGCTTCATCAGCACAGAACAACGGTCGGTACCTGTGCAACCAACAAGTGGGTGGTATGTGCGCAGGACGGATCTGGGAACCGCACCTGCACGCTGGTATGTTCAAATCACAAGGTAGACTGTTCAACACTGACTTCAGAATGCTTGCTGATGAAGGCAGAAATGATCCCCCTGAAGGAGAAGCACTTCTGGGACCATCCCCATGGGCTGTTAGATAATGATGGCATTTACAATCCAGACTGTGAGAACAGTGGTATCTTCAAAGCCAGGCAGTGCAATCAAACCAGTACTTGCTGGTGTGTGGACACTGCTGGAGTAAGAAGAACCAAAAAGGGTGACAAAAGTCTTGAGTTGCAGTGAACTGTTTAGAACAAGCTGGATCTACATTGAACTGAAGCACAAAAAAAGGTCCAGTGCCTTTGATGTTCCCGATCTAGCAAATGCCCTGAAACATCTGTTTGAGAGCTGACACAAACTGCATCCCAGGTACATTGCAGCCGTTAAGTATGATTCCCCAGTTATCCAAATCCGCCTGAACCAGAATGACTCTGAGAAATCTAGGTGTGATGTAGATAAAGCTGATGTAGCCTATTACTTTGAAAAAGATGTAAAAGATGACTCCCTATTTCATTCTAACAGTACATTAACTATCTCTGTCAATAGAGATGCTCTGGATATTGAAAAAAAATAACAATTTACTATGTTGATGAAAAGCCACCAGAGTTTTGTATGAGACAACTGGTTGCTGGCGTTAGTGCTGCGGTGACAGTGGTGATACTGACTGCTGACTTTGGTGTCACTGTGCTGGTTATTCTGAGGTGGCTGCGGACGAGAAAATATGAGAAAGTTGAGATTAAGGAAATGGGTGAAATAAAAGCACCGAGCTTACAGCTGCCCTGATCTGAAAAAAGAAAGGCATCTGAAAAAAGAAAGGCAACAACAGGAGGGGGAAAAAAAAAAAAAGGCACAAAATACAAGTAGCAAACAGACTCAGTGTATGTGGATGGATTTGGAGAGCCTTTTTCCTTTCTACAGGAATTTGTACAGTGATGGTTCTAAATTATTCTAGTTGAGTAAGAATGACTTTTTTTGGTTTTGGGTATAAACAAATTTGAGAGTCAGTTACCTAAATATTTTAAATGAGTCCCAATTTAGACCCTAAGAAAACTGTTACAGCTGTCTATTTAGCATAATGTAGGATGCTTCCACTAGTACTGCAGGCCTGGTTCAGCTTGCTTAAATACTCTTTGAGTGGTTCTTGGTATAGCTGCTACTTGGAATTCAAATACTTGCCTTGGCATAATTGTGTTATATAGCTGCTTTTCTGTTGGTAAAGGCTTTTTTAAAAATGTGATCTGAAAAAAGAAAGGCATCTGAAAAAAGAAAGGCAACAACAGGAGGGGGAAAAAAAAAAAAGGCACAAAATACAAGTAGCAAACAGACTCAGTGTATGTGGATGGATTTGGAGAGCCTTTTTCCTTTCTACAGGAATTTGTACAGTGATGGTGCTAAATTATTCTAGTTGAGTAAGAATGACTTTTTTTGGTTTTGGGTATAAACAAATTTGAGAGTCAGTTACCTAAATATTTTAAATGAGTCCCAATTTAGAGGCTAAGAAAACTGTTACAGCTGTCTATAGAGCATAATGTAGCATGCTTACACTAGTACTGCAGGCCTGGTTCAGCTTGCTTAAATACTCTGAGTGGTTCTTGAGTAAGAATGACTTTTTTTGGTTTTGGGTATAAACAAATTTGAGAGTCAGTTACCTAAATATTTTAAATGAGTCCCAATTTAGAGGCTAAGAAAACTGTTACAGCTGTCTATTTAGCATAATGTAGGATGCTTCCACTAGTACTGCAGGCCTGGTTCAGCTTGCTTAAATACTCTTTGAGTGGTTCTTGGTATAGCTGCTACTTGGAATTCAAATACTTGCCTTGGCATAATTGTGTTATATAGCTGCTTTTCTGTTGGTAAAGGCTTTTTTAAAAATGTGGGTTGTTTTGTTTTGTTTTTTTTTTAAAGTTGCTGGAACTTTTTTTATAAACAAATAATTTAATAAATATTTCTAAATAACCAAATAAAGTTTTGGTAAGATACTCTATAGCACCAGAGGCTTTTATGCAGAGTTCTTTGTTAGGAAACATTCCTACGGTCGCTTCCAGGTGTGGAGATCCCAAGTTTCCGAGTTTGTATTCAGGCAGCACAGTGAGCTGTTCCCACTTCTGCTCTTTAGCAAGGGTCTGACACTCCTAGTCAGCAAAGATCCCTTGATCCCACTGCAAGTGTAAGTTAACCTTGGTGTTCTGCCCAAATTCAAGCTCTGGTAATAGCTGTCTGTCTACCTGAATTCCCCTTGCAATTTTAACAAGAGGAGATATTTTTCAGTGTCGTAAAGCTTCACAGAAATACTACACAATGCTTCAGGACAGCTGAAAAAGAGCTTTATTCTAGGAGAGCTGCAGGGGGAATTTAAGAGCAGAGTGTAATTACTGAAGTTGGAATTTGGCCAAGACACTAGAACTTGACTTCCTTGCTACCTACTCATCTGCTGCATTCCTTGTTTGGGAGGTCATATCCACCATGAAGGACATTTTAAAGAAACTAATGCTAGTTGTTAAATGTTGAAATATTGGCAGTTATATTCTCCATACTGTGTATGGATGTCTTGAAGTCCCATCAGTCTAATCTGCTTACGTTCAAAATGAGACCGCTACACATAGGCACTGCAGCAGGGTCAGCTCTTTTATTCTGTTAATTAGTTTCAATGTCACTAGTTTGTAATTCTAATAACAGTCAGTAATGCGCTACTTGTAGGGCAAACTATTAAATATGCACTCTGATTCTACTGAATGAATAGGATACCAGGAAAAAAGTGAAGATGCTTCAATTCTGTTTCTACCTTTGTTTCTAATAGAAGAGGAAGAGACTTGCTCTTTTGCGGGGAGTGGGACGGTGTTTGTTTAATATTTTTTGGCTCAACATACACCATCTCCATTTAACCTCATTCTTGTTCACTTACCTGCTGGAAAAATTTGGGCTTTGGATACATAGGATGGGGCAGATGCATCATGTTTCGCCAAAATTAGATTTTTATGCAATTGCATCAGCACTATTCAGACACTCAAAAACTTTTGGAGCAGTGTCTGTAATTTATTGCGTGCCTTACGGCAACACGTCCAAGCTGGTTGTTTTTCAGTCAAGTATATACATTATTACTGATAAAAGATGAAGTGAGAATTTAATATCTAGACTGAATTCTCCCAAGTCATAGGAAAATTCAGAACTTAGGCTAAGTCCACACAATTTTGCAATTAGGCTTTTATAAAATGGATTAAATTAAAAATCTAGAGCTGAGTAGCCCTTAGTGCTGAAGAAGGAAAATTTTCATTCTGATCCTACACAAGTACATTGCTTAACCACTTTCTTAACTTACGCAGAGCTGATAAAAGCTATGTGTTTGAGAGGTTGGTGCTGTCCTTCCATCAGAGAAGATCATGAGATGTGCCATCTTTTCTGGGGATCTACTGTGGCTTTCAGCATTCTTTTAAAATCACTGCATTTTTCTCATTTCATGTCCTAAGAAAAAAATTATTTTAAAGGTGAATGATGAGATTTTATATTAAAATAGAATATAAACATGTAGGCATAATTTTGATTAGGAGAGGCAAAAGTGACTAATTGTTGAAAAAATCTTAACAGGTAAGAGTCTCGGCATCTTTCTTTGGCTCCTGCTTTTCTTTTTAGAAGTTGAGATTGAGAAGAGGCTGTTGTGGTGCCATTCATATTTTTATTAATCATTAAAGGACTGCCCCATGAAAATCATGTGTTGTGGTCAGTTATTTCCTTGCTAGTCATCAAGCACCAGCAGACTGCATGCTGCTAGGGGACTGGAAATGCACTAGGGTCATTTAATAGGAATGATAAGGTATGTGTCTGCAATTAATCAAAACAATGGGAAGATTAATTGCAGTGCAGAGCTCAGAGAACCTCTCTTTGGATTAGATCATTCTACTTGAATAAAGCTATGTAAAGCTACTGTCGGATCTGGACTTTAATAAACCAAACATACCCATTGTTCCCGCTAAGTACTCATTTCTCTCCTGCTGTTCCAGTCATACCACCTCTTGGGCTATATATTAATATCTTTTTTGCACATGGTAAATCAAGTATTTTACTGTAACAGTCCATGATGTTCAGCTTGTTTCACTTTCTGTCCACTGCTGATGTTCTCACTGAAAAGGAGAAAATGAACTTGTCAGCTTTAAATTTTGCAAAATTAAAATGCTTTTTATTATTCATTCTAAATTAGAAATTTCTAGTTATCCTTTTCCTGATTACATCATCCTGTTTTAATGGCGTGTTTGTTCGTTGTATTTAAGTAAGTAGGATTTATACTCTTTGCAGTGGGTTCTGTGGGTACAGCCAGCACAGTGATAGTGATGGTGGTTTTATGTTCTAGGCGGCACTGGCTGACAGCTTTTAAGTAGTGCCCTGAACAACATGATTAACATCAATCTTGTATCAGTTTCTGTGGGGTCTGCTCAGGCATAAATGTATTCAGGGGATTGATTTGTTTTGGAACACTGTTTTAATACTCTGTATGTATAAATATGCATCTGTCTGTAGGTAGATACAGAAATAAACCCATAGCTGATATGAAAGAGTGCCTTTGTGCTATTACCTGCCTGTATTATACAACAGCGGGTATGCTTGCTTTAACGATGGTAGAGCTGTCTGTTGCCTAAATTATGTTCTGCCATTCCAACTGCTGAAGGGCTGCCTTAGAAAGCTCAAAATAACCACTGGCAGAGAAAAAAATCCTGTCTCTGTGCTACGACTCTGAAGAGGATAGAGCTGCCCTTTCCGTACAGCGCTACCACCTTTGTGCACCTGCAGAAAGTGGTTTTGGGCTTTTGCTTTTAACTTTTAGTTAAAACTTTTTTAACCACTCAAGATCTGAGGAAAGTGCCAGAAGCAATGCCAGCACTACAGCAAGGAAATAAAAGATAAGGATTCATGGAAGGATTAAAACCCTCTTAAACTCTGCTCCCTCTATTCCCTCTGGTAAAATCCATGCCTGTTTATATATGCAAGTATGTATTCTTCAACTTACTGACACAAAATCCCTGCATTAGTTTGCAAATGACTGGTGTGTGTATACACACGTTGGTTCCCACACCTATACTTAAAGACACACACATCAGTATTTATGTTAGAGCAGGCAAGCCCTAGGGAAAGCTTTGTGGCAGCAGATCCTACGCTCCATTCGGCCAGCCTGCAGCTTGCTCTAGCTCTTATCAGTGGTAAAATATCCCAAACCTGCTGCTGTTTTGGAACAACAATGAATCCTCTTCTTGTCCCATCTTCCCCCGATTAAGAATAATCTCTTTATGGATGTTTAGCCTGGGATTATGGCCAGATTAGGTTAACAATGTGAAACAAAACGCCTGCCGCATAAATACACCCAACCCCTCTCTTGTTTAGTTGGTAAAACACCAGCATGTCTGTGATGTTAAGCACTTAATGACAACTAGAAACAAGATCCCCCCAATAGTCCTTAAAATGTTTAAACCTCTGGGAATCACTTTAGAAAAAACAAACCAATTTCTATTGCTTGCATATCAAAACCACTTTTTCAGAGAATAGTTAAAGAAGTAACAAATTGGCCCTTCTCCGCTTCCCCTTAATTGGACCAGTTAATGCTATTAAACAGATAGTCTTCCTTGTGCAGGTATAATTATCATTTCCAAAGCATTTCTACTGATTTGCCTCAGGGTTTTAAGTACTGCAATTATCTCTTTTTATAACGCTAATATTAATCTTAAGTCATTACGATTGCTATCAGAGCAGAAAAAATCAACTTCCAGAACTTTTACAATTATTATTCAGCAGTTCTAACAAAATTCCTTGTACCAGGATTTATCTAGTTAAAATTTCATACACGCCAGGCAGCCTGACAAGATTCACATCTCATTTTCATGATGATCCCTGCTCCCTGAGGTATAACACTCTCACAGTCCCACTCCTGCACAAATCAAGCGCCACAGAAACAATTAGGGAGACTTTGTATTATCTAAATGAAAGACTGAATGAGAATGCATTTCTAATTTTCCACTGAGATTTTTACATGTGGGCCCAACAGTACTGGTGACATATGCACCCAACCTTTTTCAGCTTTTTTTTTTTTAAATAAACATCTGTCCTTGTAACGCTTCAAATGAGAAATCTCAGCATTTTTTCTAGTCTGGTTGGACCCAGAAAAGCTAAGTGGAACAACTAGAAAGTATTTGGATGTGGCTATGCTGTAGCCATAGCACTGTGCAGTGCAGACACACTCATTTTTAGCACAGGTCTGTTGAGTTCTCCTTTTTTCTTCCTATCTTCTCGTGCTCTTTTCTGTTGTTGGAAATAAGATAGCTTTATAATTATCTCAATTCTGCTGAAGGACTTCAGCAAAATCTCTCAAGCATAGGAAGTTAATTAATGCTCCCTTTTTTCAGTCTCTCCAAATAAATTTTTCATTTTAGAGAGCTAGTAGAAGAATTTTGTGATATTTACTATTTTCACTGATGTTTTTATGCGGGTCAGCTGCTTTAAAAGCAGTTTGCAATTATGTGCAAGAATTAGAAGCTAGAAGAATAAAAGTTATTAAGTGATAGATTCTCAGAATTTCTGCCAGTTTTGCAACTACTAAGCATCCAAGTTGCCCTCTAGAGTGCAATGGTTGTCAGAGCTGGCAAGCTGAAAGCAATACGTAATGCTGGAGTTCATTTTCATTACTTCATCTTAAGGCCCTCAAAATCAAAAGTTCCTAAAATGTATTTAATCTGAATGTTTGTACATTTGGTTCCTTAACTCCCAGTATCTTGTCTATATTTCTCTTACCCCAGACAAGAAACAAAATAGCTAACACACTTAATTCTGGTTTGACTAGCATCCTGGGTCAGCAAGATATACAACACTAGTGCAAGTCAACTAAGACTGGCAGCACTAAGTGATTCCCAGGAATGCCAGTGCTGAATAAATGGCACTAACAAACTGGACATCTGGGATATCAAAATCAATTCCTTAGTAGGAAGGGATCCAATAGACTTTTGTGGCTTTTACTGAGAGTCTTTCATTAAAATACTGTAAAATAGCAAGCAAAGAAAAGAGCACTCCTTACTTACAACCTCTTCAACCGTGTTTTGGAAAGAAAGGACTGTATTGAATTTTATAACAACTTTTAGCGGAACAGTTTTGCAGTAAACTTCTGTTTGGTTGAGTAACTTCATCTTCTGCATTTTGAATCTACTTTTTTTTTTTACATCAACAACATAGTTAATAAGCAGAAATAATTATTACCTATTAACAAATTCTTAAATAGCATCTACTAGCTGGTATGTCAGTGGGGCAAGGGAGGGCAAGGGACAGTTAGTACACAATACAATACACTCACAGTGGATCAAGACAGGATATTCCAGTGAACAACATTTGGAAAAATCTTGGTATTTATGAAATGTGTTGCCTAGTCTTTTAAGTGCATGTGAACTCTTGGGATTTCAACTGGCCAAACGGGCTAAGTGGCATTAAATCCAATTTCTGACTTACAGAAGGCTGATGGAGTGCATTGTTTCTGCCAAGATTTTAGCCCAACGCTAATAAGCAGAAGTGAATTACACTGAAACTTGAATGACAAAACCATCAATTAATACTTAGTTTTTGCTTGGATTTATATAAAAGCCAAATATTTTATTATTTTATAGTAAGTTTTTCGTTTGAAGCTGAAGACTGTACATTTTAACTGACAACTTTTTAATTGTGATGATCAAAATTGGTAGCAGGAAGACTTTACTACCAAATTGTTTCCACCTGAATATACAGAAAAATATTTTCTTTTATATTTACAGTTAAACTGTTCTTCATTACTTTTATTGGATTTGACATTTGCTTGTGAGAATAATTTCATACATATACAAAATCTCACTCAGTTCAGTGCAACTACTTATATAGAGACATACAGATACTAATGGACACAACTACACAGGAAAGTTGTACCTGTTAAAGTGTTAATTCGTTAACTGTGCTAAGGACTACTGCATAGTGTATTTGTACAGTGTATGTGGAGAGCAAAAGCTTTGATAAGCTCGCGTTAAGTGGTTTCCTCCACAGCAACTTGAAGCAAAGATTTGGGACAGGTAATGCATAGGTTATATCCATATATAGTCATTAAAATTCAAGAGGAGCCATGGTATAAATGACTAGTTAGAATGGTTTTTTAACTAAATGTCTATTTAGAGAAAAACACCACTTTGTAACTATCCAATTGCTCAACTGTTTACCACATTTTCATATAGACAGACATTTAGTGTTGGTATTTGATAGAGAGATCCTACAATTACCTGCACTGTATTTGCTGCTTGTCTGCTTAGAAGTTTTAATTCTAAGTGATGCCACTTGGGGAGACTTTAGAAGTGCAGAATGTAGAATACAATTTTTAGCCCCGTCCTTGCACACTCAAAACAGCCATTGAGTTTCACAGGAATTTAGGCAAGTCAGGAATGCAGAAATAGCTCCTCTATGCAGACAGTTAAATAATGCAATTGGAGAAACAAATAATAGCAAAAATATGCAAAGAAAAAAAAAATTTCAGCTAACTTGAAATAAAGTGGAGCCTCTGTGAGGTGGAAGAATGAAATTTGCTCCACGGAAGAAATGGTAGAAAGCCTTCATGCTTAGCTTAGGAATGGAGAATTCCAGATAAAGAAAACAAGAAAAGGAGGCAAATACAGTCTAAGAAATAAAGACATTAAGCATCAGGAGACATTCACAAGAGCGTTCATCTCAGTTCATTTCTTGACAGCTGGGACACACACAGGCCTTAGGTTAGACAAAGTGCTTTTCTGCTGCTACAGCCCAGCTGTTTCTGTGACTGGAGCTGACAGCCACAAAAATTAATGCCGTGCTAATTGACTGAGAGATTTTACTCTTTATGCCTCTTATAATAATGGAGGCTGGGCAGGTCTTAAAGGAATTGTGCCTCCTGAAAATAGACTACCTATCACTACAAAAGGTTTCTTCTTGGCCTGGACTCCAAGATCTGGTGACTATGTATTTTCCTTGGCAGCTGACATCAATGCTTAAGAACTGTCACAGGAGAGGGCCTCAGTAATAAAAAGGGATGGACTAATGAGTATCTCCACAAACACTGAACAATACTTGAATGTGCTCATACACAGATTATGTGACTGCTGAAAGCAAAGATCTGTGTTTCTTTACTTTTTGAAATGAAAGGGCCTCTGTTTACATGCAAAGCCCAGGGGCTTGTATGAAGCCTGGGCTGTCCTGTCATTACCACATGTCCCAGCCTCATGCTTTCATTCAGCAAATAACCTGTTTTTCACATCACATCATTTAAGATGTACTTCTGTCAGCTAGATGAGTAGGCCAAAAGTTACGTATTAGGTTAGCAGCTTTCCATTTTCTTGGATTTGGGAAAAGCCAAACATCATCTCCCCACCTACCACTGTCACAGCAGGCTGGTCCCTTCCACAGGAGTGTCACCAGCCCTCTCTGGTAGTGCAAAGCACTTCGACGCTTCAGGTCTCCAAAAACAGCAGCAAGCCCAAGTCATAACACCCATGAGCTCTGAAAGCTCTAGAGGCCTAAAGGTCTGGCTCGGAACCTCTTAACGGCCAGGCCCAGGGACACAGGAATCAGGGCCAACGCCAGCCATGAGGTGAGGCAGGGCAGCACACAGACCTCACAGCAACACCGTGGGTAAAGCCAGGGTAAAGACCACACAGGAGAAGGGACGGCAGCAGCGTGGCTCTGCGCCTCCTGAAGGAATACCCTCGCTCCCCTCCCTCCACAGCCGCGCCGCAGACGCCCCGGC
>NW_008796165.1:11266546-11339913 GCF_000699145.1 Aptenodytes forsteri | reverse complement strand
GGGCGGGCGCCGCAGAGTGACACGTCTCCCTCTCTCCCCCCGCCTCCTCAGTTTGCCCATATCACGATAGTCGCGCCAGCACTGAGGCCGGGGGGTTGTTCGCGTGCGGGATGCCGGGCGCCGAGGGCTGGCAGCCGAGGTCAGCACCCAAGGGCGACTCGGGGCGTCAGGCCGCTGCCAGAAAGGGAGGACAAGCAAAAGGCGGGTGGAGCCGACGGTGCGGTTCCTCTCTCTGAGAGGGGCGGCGATGCCGGCGGGGGGTGGGGAGGGAAGCGGAGGCCGCTGTTAGAGCCAGCGGGTGAAAATGACCGCCGCGGGGGCTGGCCGGGCGCCGGGGCCTGCCCGGCGGGAAAGCATTTCCATTTTATGCCCCGGGAGTAAGAGGGTACAGGCTGGGAGGCACTTGATTTTTCTGTGTTGAGTCATTTTGTTTCGAGGCCGGGTGCAGCTGATATGCACCCTGCGTTCAACAGCAGAGTATTACCAAAATGCTCAATAGATCCTGGTTTTCCTCAGTATGTATGAATGGCACCTGTGGCAAGGAGCCCAGCATGGAAGGGTGATGATGCACACATGTCTTCCACAAGGGACACCTGCAGTCATTCTGATCTGGTGGTAATAAAAACAAAAGAAAAAAATCACACTTTGTTTTGTTCTCAGTGATGTAAGACATTGACTTTTTCACAGTTGAAAGCAGATTGGTACCTTAAAACTGCAACAGGACGCAGTTGTAACTGTGACTTTTTTTGTGCAATGCAACTTTTGGTAAACAAATACATGGTATCTGTTCAGAAGACATGAGGTAATGTTTCAGAGTTTCATGTTTGTCTGGTTTTCTTAACACCTCTCTGCTATTTTTTTCTTTGTTTCAGGGTAACCAACCAAAGAAGTTATGAATATCATCTATGGTCTAAAGTTGTCGGGCAAGAACTGTATTTTTTTTCGTTTGGCTTCTTTGACCAAGCAGGGGAAGTGCAATAATCTCTATAGGTTTTACAAGGGATATTGCCGAACTCAAGTCAGTTGTACACAAGATAGATGCCAGAGGCTGGATTTGAGTGGAAATACTAGAAACTGTTTTTTGACTGGAAGCCCTGACTCCTATAGAAACTTCATTGGTAAAGGACTGCGGTGTCTTTTGAACGTCCCAAATACAGAAGTGTACAAGAATGCACACCACAGTTCAGGAAGGTTTTGCTTCCAGTCTTTTCGGCCATTGGGGGAGAAGATCACATCCCTCCAGATCAGTTCTGTAGGACGACTCCCACATCACTTTTCTGCTTGGAACATTCAGCTCATCAGGTCTTTTCACACATCACCATCATTTCAGGCTGCACCAGTTCCTCTTTTCTGGATTATTGTTAAGCCAGCTCAGAAATTATTTGCTATCATTCTTGGCAGGTAAAATACTATCTTACTTCCTCTCTCAGTGTAAGACCCCATTATGGAAAGATGTGTGCGTGAGTTTGTGGAGAATGGTAGGTGTATTTGTAGTGTTTTCATTTTAATATCTTTGCAAAATTTTGTAGGACTGGGGCCTAGACTGACGGTTTGCTCAACAAGAAGTTGTTTCCATTATCAGAGGTGTTAGATGTATCTTTTGCTCTTCTCATTTACATGTGGTAGAGGGAGATGAACCAAGACACTAAGGGGCATTCCTTATTTTCCTGTGGGAGGGAAGAAATGGAGTGGAGTAGAAGCCAATTACAGTATAACCTTCCATAAGCTCTTACATGAGGTGAGACTGTAATAGAGAATACAGCAAGGGCAGACACTAACAAATTCCTTTTTAACTACCTCCTAAGTTAACACTGTTTGTATCTTACAGGAGCATAAGAAACTGGTGGAAGGCACTTCCTCCTAATAAACAGGAACTTTTTAAAGAAAGTGCGAGAAAAAATAAATGGAAGATACTCCTGGGTGTCAGTAGCTTAGGAGTTTTATTTGTTGTGTTTTATTTTACTCACTTGGAGGAGACACCCATCACTGGGCGCACTCGACTGTTGGTGTTTGGAAAAGGGCATTTTAGGGAACTGTCACAGATGGAATATGATATGGTAAGATTTTAAAGAAAAATTCAAAATACTCTAAAACTGTTGATGCTTTTTTTTAGTGATGAGATAGTCCAATTAATGAGATGGGCAAACAAACCTTGTGGTGTCCTTGATAAGGTTTGAACTTCATGCTCAGAACCCTGCAGAGCACCCCCATCAGTTACCCCCTCCTCTTGTCCCCATCCTTTTTAAGAGTTCCCTTTCCATCAGCAAACCACTCAGGGGCACATGACAGTTAAAGAGCATGTTACATGTATGTAGCAAACATTTCTAACTGTGTTACTGTAATATAACAAGAAATATAGAAATCTGGTAGAAGCAATAAAAGCATAGCTAATAGGCATATGCTGAGATCTGTCTCATTTTCTGTGCTGATTTGAGCATTCTTTGGCACTTGTTTAAGGTCCTCTCTTCTAAGCAGTCACTTTGTAAGGTAATACTCTCCACCTGCATTCAATTCTACTTCTTTTTTTATTGGATCGGCTCATTTTTCTTTAACTGCTTTCTTTTAAACTGTCCATTGCATTAATTTCTATAATTCTGAGTTCTGTGGCTTTCTGTTCTAAAGCCAGTGAAACTTGATAATCCATATACAAATGTCACTGTATTCCCATCTGACAGAGAATGTGAGATAAGGACAGAAGGAGTACAAGGATACATTCAAATTACATGTTTTGTATAAATTTGTCCACCTTACAAATTACAACAGAAATATACAGATACAGAAAAATTATAAATTCAGATAGAAGTTCAGGAAGGTATAGAAAGGTTGCCAAATTGTGATGCCAAGACTAACTGTGTATTAGGAAAATGCCAGATACAAGAGGCTGTAGGACCAAGTTTATGCTATCTTATTTTTGATCTGTGGTCAGTTTACTTCCTTTTAAGTTTATTAATCCTTAACTTGTGGGTCTGAAAGCCTGAACTCTAGTATATTGGCTTTGGCTATATGAAAGAAAAAAATGTATTAAAACTTAGATTTAACTAAGTTGTGTGTAGCCACTAGGTTAGTTTACCAATTAGTCATTTACTGTGTGTTTTTTCTGCATGGCAATCAATTTTTTTTTCAGTGGATGGAGGAATTCAAAAGTAAAATGTTACCTGAGACAGATGCACACTATCAGGTTGTGGAGAGAGTTGTTCGTCATTTATCTGAAAGCAATAAGGACATCCCACAGGTCTCAGCGCTCAAGTGGGTTATCCATGTGGTAGACGAACCAGGTGTAAATGCTTTTGTGCTTCCAGTAAGTTGAACCCAATACAAAAATTATTAGTAATATTGAAACAGCATTTTATTTATGTGTCTTCTACTTAATTTTCACTCTCTTTTTGTTTACAGAATGGCCAAGTGTTTGTTTTCACTGGATTGCTAAATGCAGTTTCTGATATTCATCAGCTGTCTTTCATTTTGGGACATGAAATAGCTCATGCTGTGCTGGAACATGCAGTAAGTATTTAAAGCAAGCTGTCTAAAATTCTTAAATGAATTCTAATTACTTTAATTAAGATTTTTCCTATCACTACCAACCAAAGTTTCAGTGTGAGTCTTTCTAATTAATGAAGGACTGAGTTTGAAATGAGAGTATTCTGATACAGTATATCCTTATTACTCATGTAGTACTTAGTAACTGTCAGAAGTCCTGTAGTAGTCAGTGTTAGCACAAAGGCTGCCAGTGTTTTTTTCATAACTGTATGGATGGATTATGGCTCACTATTAACAATCATTTAGAACCTGATCTGGAGATGCTTATCCTCCTATAGTGCAGACATAAGGAACTAGAGGCACTCAGTAACTTGGTTTGTTACTCCTAGACTCGTCAATATCTACAGAAGTGGATATACTTTAATAAATTATTCTAAAATACATTATATTTTTCTTATAGTAGCACACAGTTTTAGAATGCCAAACTCCAGAATGCCTGGACCTTGATTCTGCATTTACAGATGATTGCTTTCACAGACTTAATTTTTCATATCGTGACATGGATGTGTTGAAATTGGTAGTTCTTTGCCATTTGAACAGAATGGACGCAATAATTTTGTTGTGCTTTGTAGATACAACTATGAAAAAAGAGGATGGTACGGAAATACGGCTCATACTGTTCTAGATTGGCATGATTTGCTAGAAAGTGCTTCTTTCTTCCAAATTGATTTCTTTCTGTGCATGTCGTTTTAAAAAATTGTATTCATTACCTATCCATCAGTTTGAGAAGACATAATGAGAAGCTTGTAAACATAAAGATCCTGCTAAAATTGCAAAGCTAATCTGGAAACGGGTAAATATATTTTAAAGGCAGTGGAAATACAGGAGAATTGCTTTACTGCATCTTGTATGATTTTGGATGAGCAACAGTTCACATCATAGTTTCTTGGGCTCAGTTGAGCCAACTAACTTGTTACACTTCTAAAAAAAATATTTCTAATAATAAAAAGAACTTACTTTGTTTGTATGGAACCTGTATTACCCAAGTGGCATAGGGAAAAGTATTGTATGTGCCGACTTATAGGTGCTCAGATCAATTTGTTGCATGTCAAATAGAGCTCTGAAAAACAGAAGAATTTCAATTTCTTTCTTCAGGTTCTCTTAGTTTCTGAAATTAAAGGAATGCAACAGAAAATAAAGAATAAATATATTATGCCTAGTGTCCCCTTATCCCATTAGTGTTCCTGTCTAAATGATGTCTATATCTTCTCAAATTAATGTAAAGAACAGTCTTCTAGGTGTTTTTATAGATTTTTTCATTCCAACTGAGGTGTTTCATGGCCTTTTTACTAAAGAACTCTGCCTGCATGCTGCCGTCATCTCAAGCTTTGAATCTCTCTAATTGGGAGATAGCAAAAATGTGTTTGTTCCAGCTGTACTTACGCAGTTGGTGTGGATTCTAGACTGAAAGTACCTTGTATCCAACTGGATTTTTTTGTGCAAGCAGGCGAGCTTGTGCTTGCCCTGTTCCTGTGGCTGCATAGAAAAAAAAGTGATTTTTACAGTGTTTCCAAATTCTGTTATGTTCTAAAGAAACGTCAGACAGTAAGGAATGAAAATGGGACAATTTCTGTTTGCAGGCAGAGAAAGCCAGCCTGGTTCACTTCTTGGATTTTCTATCACTCATCTTTCTCACTATGATTTGGGCCATCTGTCCCCGTGATAGTTTGGCAGTTGTTGGCCAGTGGATTCAGAGCAAGTTGCAGGAGGTAAGACTGACATTTTGTATTATTCTTCCTGAGTTCCATGGAAAAACATTTTTAATCTTGGGGAGATAGTACCACTAAATAGTATGTTTGGGGCAAAAAGGCAAAAGGAGAAATATTATAAACAAAAATTAATATTTGAGTATGTTTTTGAATGAAATAAGTTTTTATAAATCTGCGTCTGCTTTAGTTGATATATATTTTCATTTGTCATCTTGAAGAACTTCAGATTTCCCTAAATCTAAAACTGGATTTAACTGAACAGGCTCCGAGTACCTGCTTGCCAATTACATTAGATGATTGTCTTTTTGAAATGTAGCTCACCCTTTAAAGTTATATATGTTGAAATGCGATGTTTTTATTTTGAGTAGTTGTTAAATTGTTTCTAAACCAAATAAAATATATGGAACTCTTTAAATACATTGTTAGTAGTAAGAATGGTTTCTAAAATAAGAAAATTGAGAATCTAAACACTCTTTAAAAGTCTAAACCATGCTATAATAAAACTTACTGAAATAATCTTTTCAGACAGCATATATTCCAATAAAGTAAAATTCAGAGGCTTTGTGGTGCTATTTTTCTTCAGTGGTCTAATTTACTCTCTGCCTCCAGACAGTTACTGATTCGTTTCTTTTTAAAAAAGTGGGGTTTTTTTAAAGAAATTTTGCTTACATCATAAAACTTGAATCTGAATTTAAGTGAAAGAGCTCTTTGGTTTCTTTGACTTCTCTTGATGCTTTTCCTGAGATTTCCTCCAGTTCCTCAAAAACATACAATTAAACATAATCAATCTGTTTTGGTAGTTCTTATGCTAATGGGTAGATGTGTGGATTCTGAACATAAATTATCTCTAAAGAACTTGGATATTTGTACAAGTAGCTAAGAAACCAATACATTGATGAATGCTAGCCAGAGTTTTGAAGAGCTGAATTTGGAAAAAGCAAAGTGTGAATCAATCCTGAGACTGCTCATAATTTAGACAGCAAGATTTAACTCCCTGTCAGCATCTTTTCTCCTCTCCTAGGCTAACTGCAACTGATACTTTGGCGTCGTGGATTGGAGTTGTGCTTTAGATTGCAAATGGAATCTGGGTTTAAGCTCGTAGTCCTAGTGTGCTATAGGAAAGATCTATCATATATGAGATACTATTGTACAGTAATGTCCTGGTTTAAAACTCTGATCAAAATCATCTTCAGTAACATTAAACGTATCCATATGTAATGCAGAATAAATAAGTGATTAATACTGGTAAAGTTTTCGTCCCATATACAAAAGATGCTGAACAGAAATTTTTGTTTCTGTTAGTCACCCAGGAGTGCAACATCTGTTTGTTTCCTCCATTCAACATTTGCCTGTTGTGCTTATGTGAAAATGAATTTTTCTGCACATTTTCTCAGGTTGTTGCTTTTCCTCTTCTTCCATAACTGTATTTTACTTTTTGAAGTTTTAGCATCCCACTCTATGAAACGGTTATTTAAGCCACATTGCAGTACTTGCTTTGGTTTCAGTGTTTGTTTTTCTTTTATGTCCTTAGAGGCTTAACTTTTTTACCTACTGACTATCGTTTATTTTTTATTATTGGCTATGAGTAGTTTTCAGTGACCCTTTGTAGGCCTTTTGGCATGTCAGCTCCAGTTCTGCTTTTTTTCTCCAAAGCTAGTGGGTTTGCTTGCCTTAAGAAATCGTTAAATTCTCTTATGGGATTCATTCATGGTTGTTCTTTAGTCATGTATTTCTGAACTGAAACATGTTGGCTTTGCTTTTACAAAAAAGCTTTTTGCTTTTTTTTTACTTTTTGCTTTTTTATGGGAACGAAAGCCTAGGAATTATTCTTGGGATAGCACAAAGCATGACTCTGAGTTTTACTCACGTCCTGCATACTAGTATGTACAGATACGGTACTTCATATTCCCTTTCTTGTCCACCTCACACCATCACATCTGTATTTCATGTGGAAACTGGTGATTTTGGATAGTCAACTTACCTGGGGCTTCCTTTTCTCTAACATACACAGACAGCTCTGGTAATTGATTTGAAAAAATCAAATCTGTCTTTATGATGTTCAATTTCTGACAAGGATTTTAGATCAGAGTTTGAAGATCTAATTTTTCAGTCCAGCACATTCACAAAAGATTTTTTTTAAAAATTCATTTTTCAGTAGTGGATGAGTAGTATTGTATGTTAGATGCATCAAGACCTTTTATGTGACCACTGCCAAGACTTTATTGGCTAGAAGCGAACTGTGAAAGAGAGCCAAGTTTTCCTATGAGATTCAGATTATCTTATAGTTTTAATTTTAGATCTAAGGAAGAAACACACAGAATTGCCAAAAATTGCAGAGGACACGTTTAAGTCTTTTACATGTTAATGAAATTTTGGTACTGATCAGAACATAACAAATCTGGAACCTGACTTGGTCTTAAGCTATATCTAGCATAAGAATTGCTATATGGAATCACACCAGAGTCTGTTTAGGCTCGTATCTTGTTTGTGACTGGCCAGTAGCAGATACACAGAGGAAAAGTAAAGGAAATAACAGCAATTATAGGGTGATAGTTTCTTCAGATGCCATCCCTGCTTCTGCAGTCTGCAGCATGGGTAGGTCCTGAACTAGAAATTGCATTAGTGTTGTGTTTATTTTTAAAAATACAGCCATATTTTTGCTGGCAGTATTGGGATAGACATACAGGTAAATAGTCATACCCTAGTGCTTAACTGTTAATGCAAATAAAATTATTTAAGGGGTAAGAGTTTAAGTGTTGATCTTTTTATTACCACCTTCTTGCTGTCCTAGATCTCTCTTTTTAGATGGTCTATTAAGACACATGCATTCAGACCATCAATTCCCTAGTTCTTAAACTTCTGCAAATATTTTTGAGATGGATGCTACCCCGTTCTTATTTAAAATTGTTGTAAACCTCCCAGAGAAGAAAACCACAAATGCTTGTAACTGAAGAGATAGAAAACTGCCTGTTGTGTAAGCCTCTGTTCCAGTTAGTGCTTTGGGTAGTCCTGTTGCCTGTTACCAGTTTCATTTCTGTGTCTGAGAAATGTTTAATTATTAAACAAGTAGTTTATCTGGCTAACTGGGAAATGGTGCTTCAGGAATATGTGACAGACTAGCCAGGGATATCTTTGCCGTTTAGTGAATATATGCACTCCAGTAGACCCAGAGCACTTTTCAAGGCAGTAGAAATATATATTCCACTTCAAATAATGACTTTCTCTTCAGAGAAAAAATAAATTTATAATTGCCATGTTTAAGGTCTGTAAGGAAATTAAGACTTTAGAAAGTGACCTCGTCTATGGTTACTTATAAACCAGTGTATTTGGCTTGAAAAAACCTGTAGAGGATCAGCTTTGGTTGGCTTTTATTTTTGACCTAGTAAAGAAAAACTATCAGTACTACTTTAGAAAGAAGCAAAAAGTTACAGATATCTTTATGTACTCAAGGGATTGGACCACTTCTTTTGGTGCTTTTCATTTCTATCTGTTTTTTCTTCCCTCCCCCCCCCCCCCCCCCGCTGTTCTGTGTCAGACACACTCAGTTTCCACTGTGTATAAGGAAGACATGTTTCATTAACCAGAGAAAGAGCTGATAAAACCTCTTTCTCTTCACTAACCATGCACATCCCCATTTTTCAGTTGATATTTCCTAATCGATGCCCAGACCAGAATGTTGTGACATGTTCCTTATCTCTGCAGGAGCAGGCTGTTTTAACCAGGCCTGATTTGCATTTACTATAACCTGTTATACTAGGGCAAGGCTGCCCAAATCTACATGAATTATATATGCCTGAAGATCCTGAGTTATATGACTAAATAACCATTTGAGAAAACTACCACTGTTTCTTAGTGTGTGTTAATACAATGTCATACCCTAGAAAAAAGGGAGAGGAGTTGGTCAGATGTATGTCTTCTAGTTTGATTTCTCAAGGGCAATTTGCAACTTGTGTTGGGGGATAATCATGACAAAGGAGTGATTTCTGCATGAAAATGTTCATGGCTATGCCATACTGTGGGCTGTTTACCATACCAAATAGATCATAACAGGTGTAAAGACAGTTGTCATAAAAGTTTAAGGGAGCCACTGGAATTTTTTACATAGAGTAAAAAAATCTTAACACCAATTTTTACATACATAGAAAAACCTTAATGCCAATAAAAGTGAAGTGAAAAAATTCTCGTTTAAAGTTGGCATTGACCCTTTGATTGCTGCAAAATGCTGTGAGAGTGGCTGATGAGAGGGGCCATGAAAATATGTATAATTTGAATTAATTTCCACTGAATACAAGATCAATGAGTTACATATAATGGAATTAAAGATTACATTAAGAAAATGAATACTGATCACATGCAATGTGAACATGATAGATAAACATCTTTTCTTATGAGAAGGTTAGAAAACTAGCTACAATACTCTAGCTTTGTACACATTCAAAACCAAGAAATAGAGCTTTGATGTGCTTCTTTGCAGTTTATGTTTGATAGACCGTACAGCAGAACATTGGAGGCTGAAGCTGATAAAGTGGGACTTCAGTTTGCAGCAAAGGTAACTACAACTGGTTTGTTTCGTTAGCAATTTACCAGACATTTTCTATTATAATCAAAGGGAGTTTCACACTTCATACAGAGGTAAACTGTGTGTGGGAGAGTTCCCAAATTTTTAAAGATATGTAGATTAAAGAACGAATGGGAAATAAAACAGTTTGTAGGCAAAGACAAAGTCATTCTGGCTAAACTGTAGGTAATAAAATTGAAACTTTTAAAGTTGTGCATTATTAACTGCACAGTATACTTTCTATGTTGTTTATTACTATTAGAAGAAAAAGCTACGTATTTATAAAAAGGAGAATGCCAAATAGTGAACTTCTGTAAGTAGGATATATTTAACGGTATGTAAAGATATAAATTACCCTTTAGATTTTTGTTTCACTTAGTTTCCATCTGTTGTGGGAAGTTCTGAGGAATGCTTTACTATATTGTAGTGTACCTAAAATATTCTAATCTATAATATCTATTCTCATAACAATGCAGTAAAATTTAAGAACTTTTTGATATTGTGATTATATTTTCTGTGATCGCTGATAATTACGAAGTATATCAGTATTGTTCTAGTATTTAAAGATTTAGTTTAAATACAGCCATAAAAATAATGTGGCTTCACTAAAGTAGGACAAAAATTTGGTCAGAAACTACTTGGCATTTTTTTCGTAATTTGTTTTTTCAGTCACTTTTTTTTTGTTCCTGTGGATTTTAATTCTAAATTAAAGAAACTAAAACAACTCTTTCACTTCTAGCTAAGTGCAATAGAACTAGATAAGTGTTAGATAACTATGAGAGCAGCACCATCTAGTGTTAATAATTCATAAGGAAAATTTCCTTTTCTTAATAATTATTAATATTTCTTCAAGGAAGAGTTTTTAAAATTAACTTTGATTCTGGGTTTGAAACTGCATTTGTAGTTTAAAGTCATCTAAGGGAATAACAACAATCCATGAAAAAAATGTAACTGCTGTGTGGGTGCTCACTGCTTTGTAATACCTAAGATGTAGGGCCATACCAGAAACAAACAAGCAAAGTGGTATCTCAACATTTCTCTGCTTGTGCAGATAATCTTTTTATAATAATAGTTTTAAGAAATAAATTGAAAGGATAAAGTACCACTTCTGTATTTCTGGGTGGGGGGAGTAATTTTCTTACCTGCTGAGTACTCATCTCTTTTTCTCTTAAATGAAAATTAATGTAAGAAATCTTGTTCTTTTTTCCCCTCCACTTAAATGCAAATATAAAGGAGTCTGTTGGTGATACACAAATGCCATTCTTTAAAAGTTAGTGTTCCATGAATTTCTATGGTTAAATATATACTTCTATGGAGAGAGAGAGGAATTCTGCAGAATTACTATTTTAATCTGTTGTGGATTACACAGATCACCCTTGAAAAAGGCAGTGTAATCACTTACAGAAAAGCCTTTGCAGTTCATTTTTAGAGATATTTAAGTATGAATTATTATCACTTTATATTTTTGACTCTAAACTTCTTCCTGTAAATTTGCCTAAATCTGTGGAGATTATTAATTTGTTCTTCTGCTGTACTATGTCTAGCAAATATAACTTAGAATAAGCAGCTGAGTTTTTTTTAAAGAACAAGTACATGTCAGAAATCATGAATCTGTTTTTCTCCTGAATTGTCTAATTCAGGTGTAAGTTTTTTAAGATTGGTGGAATTACATAGATGTTAAAAGGAACAAATCCAGTATCTATCTGGATGAGTTTCTTACTGCATTTAGATATTTTAGAACAGCCTTTTCCTGTCAGGTATGAGGGGTACCATCTAAACAGGCTTTAGAGATTTAAAATTTAAGATGTCTTTTGTAATTCAATATCCATTAGAATGTGTGTTGTATTACTTCAAAAATAATAGTAGTGTATACATTTCCTTTCTGTTTTCAGGCTTGTGTGGATGTACGAGCAAGCAGCGTATTTTGGCAACAAATGGAATTAGCAGAAACCATTCAAGGGCAGCCTAAGTTACCAGAGTGGCTCTCCACACACCCTTCTCATGAAAATAGAGCTGAGCACTTAGACCGGCTTATCCCAGAGGTAAGCAGAGTTGAAGGAAGGGTGTCTTTTTCTCTTAGGAAGGTTGCCAGAATTAGTTTGGTATTGATTCATGAGCTACTTTAGTATTGTTTCATGATCTACTCTTTTAGCATTGTGCTTATCTTCCTCTTTATCCTTATAGAAATTTTCTGTTACAAAGCTCTCAACCTTAAAGGTTTTATTAAATGAGGAAAAATTAAGATAGCATAGGTAAAATGTAATTATATTCTAGTTTTCTTTTTCTTTTCTGATTGAATTGTAGTATTTTTGCTTTCAAATGGCCTTCCTGGTGTAGATGTGACAGTGTCACAGTTCTCATCCATTCTTATCTTTTTTGCCATTTTGGAAGCCAGTGTTTAAGTTGGGTCCCTAAACTGTCTTGACTTCTCTTGCTTTGGTAGCTAGCCCTAGGCTGTCAAATAGAGAATGTTCCATCCTATCCTGTCTCTCTCACTGATGTAGGATTGAATACACCTTGAATAACTGTGCCTCAAAAGAGTGTCAGATCCCCAGTAGAAGATTTCTTAATAGCCCTAGTTATGATAGGTCTCTGTAGGTTTTGCAGCCTGCTTTTTTCTTCACATCTCTGTTCCGTCACATAGGGAGCAAATTTTACCCTACTCCAAGGAACTTGAGCTAATTCACGCAATTGCCCATCAATTTGCAGTCTTTTCTCTGTTCTTTCTTTCAGATTTCCTCTCAGAGGAATGCCGAGTGGATAGCTGCTTGGGGATTCTCTTAATTTGATGTGCTACTCACTGGTAGCTTAAGAACAGAGAACTGTTCCAAGTTTAGTAATCTTAGTTTGTTTACTATTTCTTTAAATAGTGGGGGTTTTAACTACAGAAAAATAGCATGGATTGTTTTTTGCCTAGTTTTTTCTTTTTAAAAGATAGTGTTAAAGCACTTCACAACAGCACTATTTTTCAGCAAGCTAAACTGTGTTTGGAAATTCCCTTTCTTATAACCAACCGGTAATTTCTTTTTCCTTTTTTTTTTTTTTCCCCCCTCTCAGTTACTTTAAGTCTTTCTCAGTTCCAAACTGTAAAGACAGTTGAAGATTTATTGGCAGAGGGAGCACTAGAATGTTGAGGTGTTTGCTGATTTCAAAGGAGAAAAAAAGATTTTTCATTAATCCTTTGATGAGAATGAATGCAGTAAATATTCTAAATAATGGCATAAATCAAAATCAACATTAGGGGTAGGAGGTTGGAGACTGGCTAGGCTAAATATTTTAAATTAACATACACAAATTCTGTACTTTGCAAAAACAGGTTGTGAGATCACTTTGATGGATTTTCTAACACATTAGAGCAGTTGAATGGAAAACTATACTTCTTGCGGAGCCTCAATTTTAGTTAGATTGAACACAAAGGGTTCAGGAGCCTTTATTTTCATATAGTTACTGACTGGCTTATAAAGTGGTAATGAAAATTGCTTCTTATGTTCTATCTACCCCAGGACTGAGCAAATAAGTTAAATAGCTGAGCAACTGTGTAGAACTGGCAATCTTGTTATTTCTGTCTTATCTCTTGTGGAGCAGGTGGAGCAAACTTCATATTTTATAGCCACTCTCACTTCCAAGAACAGTGGAAGCTAGGAAATTTTCTTCTAAAAGATAATTGAGGAGGAGATGTTTTCATTTGCCTTTTACCTTAAACATTCTTTGGAGTAGGATGAGAAAGCAGGGACTGAAGGCTTCCTGTTTTTAACAGTTCACTAGATAAGTGAAGTTAATACTACAAGAGTGGAATAAAAATGAAAGAAGGTATGTAGAGGTGTTGTTGGAGGCTTCTTGTCTGAAGCATTGACTCCCCTTCATCTGAGAGCTGCCTTCTTGAAGCTGGATCTCAGGCATTTAAAGGGAATCCCAGGGCTTGGTGGTTGTTCAATATCGGCGCCTTTTTGTTTCATTGTTCGCATACTTAAAGCCTTTTAGAACAGTACGTTTACCATATATTAATGGTCATTAGATATTCAGAGCCCAGGGGGAGAAGCCAGATTTCAAAAAGGGCCTTTTTATCTCTCTAGTATCTCTGTGAAGAAACTGTACTACTTAGACTCAGTATCAGATTCATCGTGAGCAAGAAACAAGGGTTTAAATCCTGAAAAAAACCTGCTGGGTTTTACCTTTGTACTTGACTTTGAATATTACTTCAGTTGAAATTGCCCTTCCTCTGAAGATATGAATGAAATAAACGTGTTTGTATTAAAGATACTGATACAAATATTGTTGTATTTCATATGCTGATGGTTTTGAAGCTGAAATGGTTTTCAGGACAAATTAGTATCTATTATTAGACCAGCTACTGTAGCTGGGGGTAATAGGGACAAGTTTTTGGACTTCTCAGGCCACACAGATGTTTCTCAACAGACTTCTAAGCAAGTTCACAATAAGATGCGATCACATAAAGTAAGAATTTTTCTTCAGGTAATGAAATGGCATGTCTCAACGAGGTGACTTAACAGTCTCAGGAAATGTAAATTAAAGCAGGGATATCACAGGCATTCTCTTTTCACATAATTGAAACCCATTTGATTTGCTCCCTGTCTTTTAAAGATCTTGCAGGTTTTCTGAACAAGCTGGAAGCTACAGCCAAGCTGAGGAATTACTAAATAAGAGAGCTGTAAGCAGTTACAAAGTGGTGCTGTCCTGGAAGACAATTAAGAAGACTTACCATGTTTTTAAAGGATTTCCCCCTCAGACTGGGAGAGATGTGCATTGTAAACTAGGAAAACAGAATATACTGTTAAATAGGAAACTGAAATCTCCTAGAATTCCTATGTGGAAGGTGGTGAAATGCTCGGTAAAGGCCCATGCATTTTTTTTTTCAGAAGAAATCTTAAAATAATTTTGTACTAGCGGGAAGGATGCTTACCATTGTCCTGGAGAGAAAAGTTGTGGAAGTGTAGTGCCAGAGGGAAGCTATAGGATCTTCTAGTTCATCTCTGAACCTTTTATTTTAATGTTCTCTGACTTGCTACAGTTTGTCTACCTTTTTCCTAGTATGCTGTCCAAATAGAACACTGTACGTGAGCTGAAGACTCAGCTATACTGAATAAAGCAGAAGGTTATCTACTGTGCCTTGCCTGCAACATAAAAATTCGTCTTGATGTGACATTTGCTTTTTTGCCATCACGTTGTTGGCTCAGATTCCATTTTTGATTCACTGTAACTCCCTTTTCCCACTCATTCTTGTGAAAATGCCATGCTGAGATCATTTTGAGAGTAATACTAAGTTGGGATATGTCACCTCTGCTGCTTCTCTTTTGTTTGCTAGGTCAATTAACTTTTAAAAAAAAAAAAAAAATTTACTTTGCCAAGATCTGTTCTTGTCAAATCTACATTGGCTGTTCATAACTTTTATTATTGTTTGGGTAGTTATTGCTTATTACTCAGTCTGCTGCCTTTTGGGATATTGACGATACATTTATTTTGCTTCCTTTTCAAAAATGGGTTGGTATATTTGCCCTTTGCTTGTGATGTGAAGATTACTTCAGATAGTTCTAGTACTAGCATATATTAATTAAGCCCTATCAATGTGAAAACTTAAAGGAAAATAAAAATAAAAAATACTGACCTGTGTTTCTATCCTCTCCATAAAGTTGTTAAATATTTTGTCACCATTTTCCTTTTCTGTGCCAACAGAAGCAGTGAAAGATTTGGAGTATTAGCATTATATAAAGGTTGCTTTTCTTCTCTATCTAGTAACAAATCTATCCATTCTTTTAGTAATCTTTTTACTACTGCTTCATTTGTAGGACCTGTTGTCTTCCCTATGCCTGCTAATTGTAATTCATTTTGCAACTCAGCGTTTCTGATTTTTTAAATTTTTTTTCTTTTTTTCCCTACATGCTTGTGCTATTTCTTAGTTTTTTTGTCAGAATTGCAAAGTCAGAGCGTAAGTCAGCCCTGCCGAAGTAATTGCAGTTAATACACAAGAGACTATAACCCTTGGCCTGTTTTGTGGACACGAGAATGATGTGGCTTTTATACTGAGAGAGCTGACAGCCTGAGAGGTCAGATGCACTCCAAAAGACTGTAAGGGGGTTGAGATGCTGCAGTTAGCCTGGTATCTGTGACAGTGGTGAAGGATTAATACAGAGAGCTAAAAATTACTTTTTTCTGTATTTGTCTCTGCTGGTAGGCTTTATATGAAAGCAATAGGATGAGGCAGACCTCCCTAATTCTTATGCACATTGCAGGAGGTGACTGCAATTGTACTGATAAGAAAAACAGCTTCACCTTTATTACTGACAAGCAATAGTTTTGATGTTTTATTTGAGATCTCCTGAACCAGTAAGCATGCAGGTGGTCTTTATTCTGAACAGCAGTACTTCTCTCTTAAGGTTAACCTGAAAAGAACAGCATTACACTACTGTCAGTTCCCAGGTGAATCTACGTACTCACTCTAGCTAGTTATCCTTGTCTCCGTTCTGTCCGTCTTCTTTATTGAGAACACTCTTCAGTATAAACAGTCAATGAAACATGTTCTTATTATAATATCAATGTGCATGTGCTTCATTAAGAATGCTTTTACTTGTCCTCTTACCCAAACTGTCAAAAAACAATTTACTTGAGCAATATTAAATTACCAGATTTGAAGTTGCTAGCAATTTTGGAAGTACAGTACGGCTGACCATGTTGGGCTGTTTTATCTTTCAGGAAAAATTATATTGTAAGCTCCTCAGCCTGTTACTGGCATCTTAATGATGTTACAGAGCTACTGGCACAAAACAAAATAGCAGCAGTCAACTGAGCCAGGGAAAGAACACTTTCTAACTAGGGTTGAATGTTGCATGGCAGTCACAAACGTACATACAAAGACTACTTTCACTAGAGTGTGTAGTCATAGCTGTCTTTAACAGTGAGATGACATGTCAACGTAGCTTTCCATTCTCATAATGTAGTCTTTTTAATGGCATGTGATTTGATGGGTGTTGAATAGATGCCTTCTACCTCCTTGGACAGCTTTACATCTAGCAGGAACGCAAAGACATCCAGAGGGTAAAAATGTTAACGCTGAAGTATTGTTTTTTACCTTTGCTGTTGTGACTCTAGTATTTTAGATAAGTGAAACAATGAAAATAGGCCAGGCACTATATAGCCAAGAAAACTAGAGATTTAAAATTGCTAAATTTATTTAAAAGAAGATTATGTTGCCCGTTCCAGGATACAGCCTAAATCTTTGTATTTCCATTTCCCTTGAATAATGCTGCTTGACATTAATGCAGTCTTGCAGCAGCTTATGTTCTGGAAGAGAATAAGTAAAAACTCTTGGTTTGTCATAAATGTCAGTTTAGAAGCTAACTGGTCACCAAAGCAGAATAGTGTTCAGCAGTACGGTTAACATTTGGTGACTACATGGATGATCATGCTGTAGAAAAACAAATACTGAAAGCTTTATTCGTATTTTTTAGAAGTTAATCTAAGAGAAATATTTGCATGCCTAATCCAGACTTGTGTATCCAGTAATTTGAATGTTACACTTCAGCAAGAAACAGCTGAAGAAACTTGCTGCATTCCTGGAATGTGTCTTTTTCCAAAACCAGTTGTTAAATTTAAATGCTATTTGTTTCTAGCCATTTACAGCAAACTCTTTATCAGTTCACTGTAGTAAAGTGAGAGAGAAATATGTTTTGGTACCTCCTTATACAAAGAAATGAGTTAAGAAGCTCTGCTCTTCTATTTTAAAATCTTCTGTAGTAAGATGTTCCCAGTGTCTCCTGTGGAAGAAATACCGAATTGTTTCAAAATGGTAGGCAAATACTTATGCATAAGTGTACTGGAATATTTGATTTGATATTTCAGCCACATCTAGTGTATATAAATCAAATTAAAATTTCTGCTCTGTTTTTTAAGTGCAGCGGTAGGACTGCTATGGAAACTGTGTTACTTTCTTCTTCCTCTTTAATCCATCTAGAACAAATGAATCAACCCACGCTTTCCGCTAACAGTCCCTAGTACTGGTCAGGAAGCATCTGGCTACAACTCAGGACAGGTCTGGCCATTACTTTTCAAGAATCCACGGTTATGAAGAGAAGTGGAATAAAATACACATTTGAACTTATTTTCCCGTAAAAGGATTAAAAATAAAGCTGGATGTTAATCTGCCCATAGTTTTATGCTGTTAATTGAGGCTGAGATACAGATAATACTGCATAAAAGTGACCATTGATCAGTGCTAAATATCAGGCTAGTTTTTGACTTGGTGTTTTCTTGGTGTTTCATTTTGCAAATCTTGAAAAAATAGTTCTCAGCGGAGATTCTGAAAAATTCTACATATAATATAACCCTCTAAAATTCTACATATAATATTTTTCTATATAATACATAGGAACTTGCTTTTCTTGATTAGTTTAAATAGGTCTTGTAGGAGAATCCATGGATACTAGTAGATCTGCGTACAGCCACTTGCAAAGCACTGCATTGGACTTGGTTGTGTGGTATCCATTGTTAGCTCTAAAATGAGCTGCCTGTTTTTATGGACTAATTAAAGTATGTTCAGCTTCGTTACAATGAACACCAACTTAAGCATCCTTTAAAACAGCTGACTTTATACTGGTTTATATCAATTTCTCCACGGTGCCTTTGAGACATGAGATTCATCCATTGTCATACCTTTCTCAGATTGCCCACAAGGCAGAATGATCTGGGGGGAGTGTGCCTGCGCTAATGGATTTTGATTCTCTGGGAAATTCTTTGGCTTCTTTATGCCTCTACTTTCTAATCTGTAGAATGGAAGCAATGGCACTTACTCAGTGACCAGGAGTAATTTAAAGTTTGGTCTCTTAGTGCTAATCTTTTTATCCAGAAAAACTTTTACCTTCTAGAGACATTGTTTTCTCAGAACACTTGGAAGCTGTGTATTCAAGTGCTTCTTGGAGATGAGATCACTTGTGTAACTGGACCTTAACTATACTGATCAACCATCTGGATCTCTGTTGAACAGTTAAACGTCCATTATGTTACTGGAGACTTTTCCCTCCTTTTTTGAGTTGGACATCTATAAATAGCTACTTCAATAATAGAACATATCTGATGAAGTAAATTATACACAGCCCTTTTTTTTTCTTGATGCAGTCATTTTAATTTACATGTGAATGTAAATTAAAAGGTACTAATGTGAACAAATATCACATAAAATAGTTGGAGAACTTCCTATTTATTTATGCTGTACCTTTTAGAGTATCCATTCTTTGAGCGACTATCTGTGAGAAAATTATTTTCAGTCTTCGTTCTTCATTTTTTTCCATTGTTTTACCATATTGCTACATTTCTTCTCAGAAATTCTTGGTTTCTGTTGAAAAGTTGTTCAGTAACAACACAGACTCAGTATTATACTCACTAAGCTTTGTGTACAAATGCAGACCTTACTGGAAAGCCAAATCACTGACTGAAACCTTTTTTGTTTTTCTTATTTAAATGAGCTTGATTTGTTTTCCTATGTATTCACAGGCTCTTAAAATAAGAGAAAGCTGCAATTGCCCATCTCTTTCTGGACCAGATCCTCGCCTCATTTTCAAACTGAATATGCAACATCTCCTGGAATCATCTAAAGATCAAGAAACCCCAAATTCTACAAAGCGAGATCTCTCAAAACCAAAACTGGATTTTCCTCACACTCAAAAAGTGGAAGATATGCCAGTAATTTTTGCAGTTAAACCTACAGACTAATGATAATTTTCACTTTTTATGAAACTTGTGGTCCCTGAAGCTCTCTCTTATAACACAAATTAGTCTTTGAACCATAAAGAAGATGTAGCCACTCATATTCTATGTTTCTTCTATGTGATTTCTCACTCAAAGCAGTAAGGAACCATGCCCACACAAGAAGAGCAGCGTGTTGGAGCAGAAAGTTTCTTATTCATTAAGAGTTACTAAAATAAATCACTTCTCAGGGGAAAGATAATCTCGTACAATCCAGTCACACAGTGTAATTTTCAGCTTTATCAGGCTCACCTTGATCAGAGGACAGATGAGCCAGAAGCACCCCTAAAGCAGAGGAAAAAGTACAATTTTCATCACTTAAGTTGTCTGGTTTATCTTGCTGTAATTTGGGTTAGATCTATTCAGCTTCATTTGAGAAATAATGAGAAGAGCTTACTGCCTGCTCCACATATAGTATGTTTAAAAATATTAAGCTGAGATGCGGTAATAGCCTATGGGCTAGATACACCCCCACTTAATTAGGTGAATTTACTGCTGGGATTTTTCTTCTTTCTAAGGTATTTTAGAATATGGATTGATTCAACATTTTTCTTCAAAGCAACCTGAAAGGGTTGCACAAAGTTCAATTTAAAAGAGGAGTTAAATAATTTTCAAGGAAGGCTTTCTTCTGAAAGAAACACTGTATAAGAACCATAGTTTGTAGCACTAGAATGCTTTGCAAGGATGGCTGTTGTCTTTTTTTAAATGATCAGGGTGCCTCATCGGAGGGCAGTTTTACTGCAATGACATTTCATTTGGATATATCCATTTGGATAGAAGTGATTGCTGATGTGGAAATATATTACGTAGTAGACAAATACAACAAGGTTTCTTGACTGCACAGCTTTCACAGCTGTACTTTATCCTAAAAGGTGACTTCTCTTTAGGAAACTGGCATCTAATGCTGAGCATCCTCCCCACTCCCCCTGAAGCCACACATTTTATACTGTGGAGACCAATATGCACAATATAGGTAAAGCTCTGCCTTTCGTGATGGGCTAGCCAGTATAGCTAGCATGTTAATCTTTATTTGCACATGTTTGAGTTATCCTTGCTTTGCAGTTGATGAAAACATTGAAATGTCCATCTTACAGGAAGATGTAGAAAGAGGTGGCAGTGAATGAAAATAAAAAAGGGAAATCCCGTTCCTTTATCTGTTATGGATATCTGTACTTTATCTGTACTTACTATTAGGTTTTTTGTTGCTCACTTGTATTAAAATAAAAATCTGCTTCATGTATGGTAGGGTTTTACATGAAGGGGACATTCAAAATATTTTATTGTGTATTGTATTTCAAACATTCTTTTTTATATATGGAGAGGGGCAGACTTCATCATATTTCTTCAATTAAATCAGAATGCAAGCTTTTAAAAAGGAAAAAATAACCTGTTCAGTGTTGTCAGTGAATATAGTTGGAAAAAAAGATTGTGAAACAAGTAATTCCTTTACTGACTTCAGTCGATGAACCGGGGTCCTTTGAGAAATACCAGCAACTACCTAACTTATCTCTATTCAGAGGTAAGTTGATGTATCTGTAATGTTGATGATTCTAGGTCTGATTATATAGGTCTAGATTGGCTGCATATTGCTTACAAGCTGTTTTTAAATCTCTCTACTCGCAAGAGGCAGAAGGTTCAGCCTGACCATTATTCATCCATCCATTTTTATTCTTAGTGACAGGAGTTTTTGTAACAGACATTCAGTGATGTGTTGAAGCATTTGGACATTGTCACCTGAAGGTAAACAGAAAAATACACCATTTGGATTTCCCTGTGGACCTTATAGTTCATACTGCAACACCAAGACCCCGATGCTGCTGCCTCTCTCTCTCGCTTCAGTGTCAAAGCTTGTTTTGTTATCCAGGGCTCCTGGTTGACATGCAACTTGATGCTTGTGTCTGTTAGGACTAAGAACATAGAAGAGGTTTTTATAGCGTTCAAGTTGAAGTCTGAAACTACACAAGTTTCATATTTCTACTGTCTGTTTTAAGTGGCTTAAGTATTGCAGTGGAATGCTGGAGATGCAATTTTTAAGTTCACCAAAGGAGATTATTTACATACAAAATAAAAAAAAAAAAATCGTGTAATCATGATCATGGTGATGTGAGAGAAAAGGTTTCAAGAGAGAGGCAATAGCTTACATTAGACCGACAAAGGGCTTATCTACTTTTTCCAACTATACTGGTCTAATAAAACATATTTCTCTCCTTACAAACCTTACATATGCATATACACACACGTGTGTGTGTGTGT
The DNA here is from genome assembly GCF_000699145.1 of Aptenodytes forsteri. NCBI lineage: Eukaryota > Metazoa > Chordata > Aves > Sphenisciformes > Spheniscidae > Aptenodytes > Aptenodytes forsteri. The sequence continues at coordinate 11,318,103 of NW_008796165.1, read as the reverse complement.
GTATATAAAGTGCACACACAAACACAAGAGTGAGGCCTCTACACTAAAACTATAGTTTCAAAGTCCAAAATGGGATGTTGAAAATTTCAGGTTTTACTTTACATCTTGAATTATCCCTAATATTTTTCTCAAGTGCTTTGGGAGGGGTTTCTTCCTGCTGCTTGTCTTGTGTCCAACACAGAAAAAGCCTTGTGCCTCTTGGAGGGCCCTTTTTCCTTAAATTCTTACTGAATACTATACATTACATCTGTCTATATTGTTAAAGTATTTTCTTTTTTCTTTCTTGAACAGAAAAATTACAAAAATGTTGCTTTCAAAAGGTTTGGGAAGTCATAGTAAAAATTGCACTTTTTAAATTAAAGGACATTCATTTTAAGTTGTGTGTGTATATATAATAATTTATTATTGTACATAATATGTTAATATATAAAAATATAATATATTAATAGATTATTAATCATAATAATTATAATTTCAAACTATATCCCTTAGGACAATACTATGGTTGCAAGCTCCTGATGATCTGTAGAAACTTTTCATTGCGGTTGTGTAACTTAGTATGTCACAGGAAAAATAGATCTAGAAGTGTTGAAGGAATTCAGTACTTGAAAGACGCATGTCGCACAAGAGAGAGAATATTGGCTAAAATTAATCATAATAATTATAATTTCAAACTATATCCCTTAGGACAATACTATGGTTGCAAGCTCCTGATGATCTGTAGAAACTTTTCATTGCGGTTGTGTAACTTAGTATGTCACAGGAAAAATAGATCTAGAAGTGTTGAAGGAATTCAGTACTTGAAAGACGCATGTCGCACAAGAGAGAGAATATTGGCTAAAGTGAAAAAAGGTAAGATAGATCAGTAAAAACGCATCTGCATTTCCGCCACCAATGCTGCATACTGTACTTCACAGCTTCTTGTTGAAAGATACAAATTTCACTAAATCTCTTAATGCATTTACTGTAGTGGGAGTGTTGAGAGATTTGATAAGCAGGGGATGTGCCTACAAGGCAGTCCTGTAATAAAAATGGCTCCTTAAAACTTTTGGTTTGTCATGTTTACTCTTTTTTTTTTTTTTTTAAACTTGAAATACATAAGTGCCAGGAAAGCAAAGCAAAGATCTGTTAGAATGCTCTTTGTTCTTGGATTCTGTTTGTAGTCATTAAAAGAGAACAATCCTGCAAGCTTGATGCTTTTTTTTCATATATTATGTAGGCTGCCACAGCTTTTTTTTTTTTTAGTATGGTGTTGGTATCTCAATACTCTTGGTTGAAAAACTATTTCCAATATAATAGTCTGTTGTAAGCAATTTTACTGCCATCAAAATTCTCTCTGCTGAAAATCCTTGTTGTTTTTCCAGATCTTGGGAGCTTTTGAAGGGGGAGCAGGATGATCACAAGGTGTGGTTGGTAATAGAGGTAGCAGTATAAGACTTTTCTGTCAGCAGTACACTGTGGCTTCTTTAGCTTTCCAATCCATATTGCAGAGTGTGGTTTAGTCACCTGCAGTAAGGACTGATATTAATATCTTGCATTTCTAGATCACTTGAAGCACCTCATAAATACTAGTTAAGTTTTTCTGTAATACCTGCATAGGTGGACTTTCTAACCGTTTTGCAGATACTGAAGCTCAGTAAGATAGTGATTTTAGCAAAGCTTCACAGAAGATCAGTGAAAAAATCTGCGGCTAGAACTCTGGTGTTCTGAATCATTCCTTAGCTTATGACGGCACACTGCATAATCTCTGTGTGTCTAAAACCAGAGTCCTCATAGCAAATTTAAGTGATAGGCTTTGGGTGATTGTTACACTTCTACAGTTTGTCACCTTTCAGTGTGTATCCGCAGAGGTTGGATGTACTTCTTTATGCATACTTGACTAAGATACAGTTATTTGTTCTTGATGTAGTTATTTCTAAACTACTTTCTCTTATGCATAAACTGGTTATTGTTTGTTTACTGCCTGTCATCCTAAGGAGCTGATGCCTAAATCTGTTGACATGGTGGTTATTTAATCTCAAAAAAAGTTTAACCTCAGCTTTGTGATTCCACCACAAAATCAGGGTTTGTTGTATATTTACTGTCACATTAGCTGTAAGATAACTGCATAAAAGTTGGCTACAGTTCTTCCTTTTCTGTGCCCCCACCTCATCTTTTTCTTGTGCTGCAGGTGCCTCTGCTAGAAGCAGCAAGGGCTGCTGAGAGAGTGATCAGGATAGGCAGAATGGACTCTTAATCAAGTCAAATAAAAGATGGAGTTGAATGTTCTGCCTGTGATAACTTTATTGCTGGGGTTTGCAATTGTTGGCAGATCTGTAAAGAGAACTAAGTGAGTGTCTCCAGAGTCCCTCATTGCTGCCTACGCATATTGCAGGCATCCAGTAAATGTGCTGTTTGATCTCATGGAGCCTAAGGCTACATGCCAAATATAGGCCTAGCATAATATTCCTGGCTGCCTTATTCTGGCTGTGCTGGTTAAAGGCTGCTGTTCTTGGTACGAGCCAGGGGCTCTTACCCTGATTTATGAATGTTTGCAGAGAATTGTTATCTCCAGCACATAAATTCATTACAACTATTAAACTAAGCTGAAATTGAACCTGTTGACCTGGAAGTGAATGGCTCCATAACATTTCATTAATCCTTTGAGGTGTTTAATTCCTGCTAGTTTGATATTTCAGATACGATCTTCTCTACAGATATAATAGCTTAATTAGTATATATTACATGATGTCTTTTCACACTATAGCATGTACAGTATTTATCCACTAGAAAAGTAATTCAGTAGAGCTCAATTATAATACATTGGCTAGAGCATAAAAGTTGAAAAGGGTATGTGCAGCTGTCATATTTTAAGCATAAACATTTTTCAAAGTCTTCTATTTGTTGATATCTATCACCTTCTAAAAATTATGATCCCAAACCTTTTGTAACACCTTACTAAAATATTTCAATTTAAAATGGGATTCTGACAATACTGGATTAATTAGCAAATCATAACCAACATTTGGTGGGACAACAGTTGATAGAAACCTGATGTGTAACTTAGTCACCTGTATAATATCCTTAATACAATCTTTCATATTGTTGGAGACCAGCAAAACAGATGTGAAAATGCAAGTTTGAAGAACAACTTTCTATTTGATATGGTTGTCTTCTATATCTTAATTTGATAAAAACACTGCTGGCTGACAGCACTTTTTGGTGATAGATACCAAAATACATGCTAAACATTTATTTTGTAGCATTCAGCTTGCAAATCTTTTAGCTGAAGACGCTTGTTTCAGAGCACAAAGCTCCATGTAACAGTTCAGGACAGTGGTTCCAGTTGGAACTGCAGGGAACAGGCAAAGAGAAAGATAGTAAGTCTTTGGAATCTGGTAATTTTGCTGCTGCCTTCTTGTGAAAAGTCAGTGCAGGCACAGATACGAAGAAGCTCTGATAGCTCATCTTAGAAACAGTTCATTTAACAAGTGAAAGTAAAAATTTTGCTTGTGGCATATGCTGTATGATCTGACCTGCCTACTTTTTCCTTCAGCTTTCACTGGCATGTAGATTTTCACAGGAAAGATGTGTTTGTTATAACTGTATTGGGACATATTGTGGACAGCCTCATGGTCGGTCATTCTTTTGTTTGTAATGGCAAGTACAAAGACTGTTTTCCAAAGTGAGTTCCATGAAAATGACACAAGTTGGTTTTTTTCCTGTTCATGAGTGACATCATGGTCAAGGCCCTCCAGTTTCTCTCAGGTTCTTATCATGCCTTTTCTATACAATCCAATGTAGAAAATCCATCAAGTGCCACAGAAGTAGGGCGAGCAAACCAACATTTCAACATCAAGTCAATGTGAAAAAAGGGTGTAAGGTGATCCATGCATAAGCAACAGAAGCTACTGAAAGTGCTAAATGGGCCAAAAACCTGATAAACCTTATAGGAAGCTCTAAAGTTCTTGTGCAAGTTTCATTGCAGGTTCTTCATAGTCTCAAATACCGCTTTTGACCTTTTCAAATGGCTGTTGAGGTCAACTCAAGGGGCCACAAAAGATGCAAGAATCTGCTGAAAAGTGGTATTTCTTAACTCCCTCGCTGCCTAATTTCTAGAATTGCATAGAGGATTGGGTATTTGACCCAATTGTCAAATGAAATATTTTCCCCAAACTTTTACAGGATGTTTTTTCATGTAGGTATTGAAGTTGGTTTTCTCCTGTCAGATCAGCGTGTACAGAATAGCACCCGAATTTAGATGACTCCTGCCCCAACCCAGATGCTCCCCCTCCTACCACACTCTGCAATCTAAGACTTGAGTTAATTAAATTTATCTCTTTTTCCCTTCTAGCAACATTGATCTATATTGTATATTTGGACTCTAGAGAATCAGAGCTCCTTATTCCTGCCTGGGATATGTTGTTGTCAGATTTATTCCATAAATAAATAATGAAGGGGTAAATGATGAAGGAATGATGTAGGAAAGTTGCAGCAGTGTGATTGTTAGCCACAAGATGGCAGCTAGGCTGCCTGAGCAACTCTTGAAACTGATGCATTGCAACACCTTCATTTTTAGTCTGGCTTTAGTAAATTATCAAGGCGATTTTCCCTTTCAGTGTTAACTGCAATGACTTTTCCCTGGAGTAAACTCGAAACATTGTCCTTGTGAGCCAGTGAATCTCATGTAGTTCTGTTGAAGGCTTTCAGTTCTTCTTTATCTGGATAGCAGATAGCTTTACAGAAAGCTGCTATCTGGCAAGCCTTACTTTCGTTTAGCGGAAATGATCAGAAAGGAGTGACTGACTGAGTGAAAAATTGTACATGCAAAAATTAAGTATACACCATTGGATTTACACTTGTAGTAGCCAGTTTTGAGCCCCTATTGCAAATCTGGTCTGCTTTCCTCCTACTGTAGGGTAACAAATGAAGACAGAACATTTTATTTTGGTGCTGATGGCATGCTTGTCTCTGTCTAATGATTAAAGCAGGATCTGTGCTCTAAGGAGATGAGATGTGTTTCCACCTGTGTTTCTGATGTCCTGGGGCTTGGTTTTTTTCTTCCTCTACAACCTGTCAGGGAGCAGCAAGAGTGAGGCTGCTCCATGAGGGAAAGTGAGCCGGGAGCTGAGAGTGACCACAGTACTGGCCAGTTATCTCACAAGCAGGGTGAGCAGCATGGGGTTGGTGGTAGAATTGGGTCCCATTGACAGTCCAGTGATCATCGGACAAATTCTAGGTGGCAGGTCTGGTCCAAGGTCAGAGCGGGAGGCCCCGCCAACATGTCAGGATCAGCAGGGGACAGGGCTATGTACAGGCTTACCTCCAGCGAGCTCGTCGAGGCCTGGGGGCTGAGATGAAATGGAGCCCTGGGTGGTGGGTACCTGCGCAGAGGCTCCTGCTGAGGCTGGTCAGAGCAATTAAGGCCTGCTGGCGCATTTGGGCCCTGACACAACCATCCTGGGATAGGAGAGCCTGTTTGACTGTATAATGTAAGAATGGACTAATGGTGAAGTTCCTAGCTAAGGAATGGAGACTCCAGATTTCAATTTCCTATGCTATCTTGCAAGGGTCACACAGATTTTTAGTGTGTAAGTTTCTCTTCTGTAAAACAGAAATGTGAGAGAATAAATTCAAGGATGGCAAGGATGTATCAGGATGGATATGTATCTGAGGTGAGAAGAAAATGAAAATATTAGGATAGGCTGTTTTTATTTGCTTCTCTAGAATTCTGTTTTTAGAGTATGAGGAATAATGGAGAGGGGAAGAGAAAGCAGTTCCTTAACATCAGCCAGCCCTACTTGTTCAGGAGGGGGTGAAATGAGAGGACTCTGGTTTTGTTCTGTGGTCTCAGTGCTTGGTGTTCCCTCTCCCTTTGTCTCTCCCCCCCCGCTCCCCTGCCATTCCATGTGAGGTATTTCATGAACTAAAAGGGTGAAGGGAAATAATTGAGCTTGGGATTTGGAGAAGCTGCACATGTCAGCTGGATTTCAGAGACTGCCAGGTATACGAAGAGTGTCTTCAAATTCTGAGCCTGGAGAAGGTTTCTATGTCTTCTTTAAACACTTTAACAAAATGGCAAATGATTCTCAAAGCAATCAGAACCTCAGCTAGTACTGTGTGTGGTGGGTTTTGGCCCACTTCTTTGCTATGTCCTCAGCTGTATCACCCTCCCATTACTTTGATAATACAGATGAGGCTATACTGGTCTGTGTTTCACCATTTTTTCAGCCAACAAGCTAGAAGGAAACAAAACCCTTGAGAAGCAACAGGGTCCAATTTTTGCTGTCAACAATGAGGCCTCTATTCTGTTCACATTGAAATCCCTGGCAAAAGTCCCAGTAGTTAGATCTGGATTTCTCCCTCCTTAAGACAATATTCTTCCTTTTGTGCTTTATCCTCTGCTTGTCAGAATCAGCTGATTATGAGCTCCTGCACAGATTCCATTTTATCTTCAGTAAGCAGGAAGGAGGCATGAATTAAGGCTTAGAAAAAATGTTCAATAATTAGGCACAGTGGAAGGAAAACATCCAAAAAAAAGTACACAGAAGGAATTGACTTACTTCATTTGACTAGGCTGGAAAGTTCAGCTGAAATGATAGTGGTTAAATTAATTATGATGATTTGGTGACAAGGAAGCTAGCTTGTCCCCAAATGATGTGTATTATTTTTTTAACCAAGATGAAGTAACTGCATACTGCTGCTGCTGTGTGTCAGAATCATAGATATCGGGTATTCCTTGTGTACTGCACACTCATTCAGGGTGTCATGCATGGTGGCCCAATTTGATCACACACTAACTCTTAAGCCAGAGTTCAGATAAGTCTGTGGAAGGCTTTAGTGCTTTCTCTAAAGCCTTCATTATTGTGAATAACTATGATGGACAGTCTTGGACAATATGGTGGGTTGTGACCTCTGGCATTAAAAGGGCAAATTCTTATATTTTAGCTGAAGCTAGGGGAAGTGTGTCCTGGGGCTGTGCTGAGAGGACTAACCTATCTTTAGTAGTGGCTGCTATCATGAATGCTGCTGATCCTGCATCATCTTCTACTCCCGCACCTCTGTTACAGCTTCATCCTGCCTTGGCTGCAGCTTTAATGACTGGAGGTGTTTGTGGGCATGGCTAACATAGCGTACATATTACACATGTCCCTGTATGGTATTAGAGAACTTCTCATGGCTGTCTGAGGGTGTAGTATTTCAATGTGCCCCAGCTTCAATTCTTCATGGCTGTTTGGTCTCTCTTGTCATTCTGGCAAACTATTTTTAATACTAACTTACTTTTGACATGCTGACCTCTCCTTATCTTTGTTGTCAGTACTGCAAGAGATGATCCACTGAAATGACTTTTCTGTGTGGCTATGGAAGCCATTGAGACCTATGGACTTCTTGATTTTTCTCTTTGAGCAGGTCCCTATCTATCAGGCTATCCCTGAAGAAATCTCCATCTTTGCCAACTTTGGACTTTCAGTTTTATCGTTTTAATGTTTCATAGTGCCTGTGGGACATATATGTCAAGAGGCATCACATGTTGGAGGATGTTTCTTAATGGCTATCATGAGCTGATACATCTAGGACTTTAAGAAGAGGACCTTGAATTTGATGGGGATATTAAGGGCAGCTAATAAAAAGAGCACAGTGTTAGCGAAGAGAAGTGTTCAGAAGGTACTCATGCACTGATACCTGATACACTGATCAGTTTCCTGATCAATAGCAGATTTGGGGGTCTTTAAACAACTTTTCCTTTTATTGCCATTGATGTGGAGTCAGGCTGTAACTCATTGCCAGCACCTGCCAGTGTAGCTGGGAGGAGTGGGTGGGAAGGGAGATGGCTGGGGATGGTCAGAGCAGTCACACCAAGATGCCGTAATAAAAGCATAGCTATTTTAGAGGGGAAACAAAACCACCACCACAAACATTTATATTAGTTTTGCTTCATTTTAGTACACCAATAAAAATGCATTTTTGCCATGTATAACTTTGCACAGAAACACTTCGCTCTAGTGGTTTACAAGTTTCCCTATATCAGTAAAATGTTCCTTACAGTCATTTGGACTTGGTGTCATTTTTATAGACTGTGTACACAATTCTGCCTCCTGGAACAATAGGAACAAAGCACATGCATGCAACCCTCCTCTGCAGGAGCCATAAGCACAACTCTTCCTCTCTAACACTAGACAGAGCTGCTTTGTGACCTCTGTCTTCCTCCAAGGCTTCTTCCACCTAATCTTCTTTTTTTCCTATTCCCTGCTTTTCTCCTTTAAACTTGGTTGCTTGTGAAAAATGTAAGGATAAATCCAGATAGCTACTCTAGCTACTACTCTTTTCTGCCTCTGTTTCAAAATAACAAGAAAAGCTTTGGCAGTTAAGAGCCTAGGCGAGATGAAGTGGCTTAACCCATGGAGTATGGCAGTGGCTGCAAGTAATGCATGGCATCTTGAACTCTTCCTATAGAGACTTTCACCCCAGGTGCTGATACATCAATGACTCTTAATGTGCAATCTATTAGCATGTTTCACTGTAACAGTCTAATGAGTTGCAGTAATCCAGCCTGGAGGTCAGAGATGAAAGGCTTGCTGTTGAAGCTGCTTATTGAACTTGATTCCCCCACCTTTAGAAGGTCAAAAAACTCATCCACCAAGAGAACGACCTTTGCCAGGTCACAGAGACTGATGGGCAGGTTGGCCTGTGCAAATCTGAATTCTGACCAGTCTTGGAAGCAGATAGGAGTGATTTCATGTTTTCAATAAGACAAGGCTACTCTGTATCTTTGTTAGTTTAAAAGGCTAAAATAGGAAATCACGCATCTTTTAAAACAAAACTGAATATAGAATAGAACATTTTCAGATTAGCATGCTGATAGGTTTGGACTGCAGTACCTCATTGGACTCAATGAGGTCATGTTTTTACTTGTTTGCTCCAGTCCATCAGGCTGACCTAGTGAAAAGGTAATAGACAAAATGCAACAAAGAAACTGTCGATACTGAGACAATTTAATTAGGATTTTTTGCTGCTACAAAAAATTACCTAAATAGAGAACATGAAAAAAAAACCCCAACTCCAGAAAACCTTGGCAAAACTACAGCTTGCTCAGGCATCCTGAGGCTTTAGAGATTCTGGTGCAAAGGTACCTCATAAGGCTATGTGTGATTTATAGAAAGGAAAGAGTTAAAAAAAAAAAAAAGGAATCTATATCTGTATCTCTCATTCTCCACAGGTGGGCTTCAAAGACCCAAAATTAGTCACCTAGGAAACTTAAAATCTTGCAGAATTTTCTCCTTTAGTATAAACAATTTTTTAAAACCTCATTATTGTGATTAATTTTGACAGTAAAATGTGTGGATTTGCACACTGTTTGTGGAACACAAAGGTGAAGTGTCTGAGGTCCCTCCAAGTGGGAGGTTTGAGCTTTTTGCGGTTTCAAAGCCAAAGATTTTGGCCAAAGCTTTGTGGAAGACACAGAACCACCTTCTCCACCCCTCCTCTTCTCATTTCATAGGTGCCATGTGGCTGAGGTTTTGTTCCCCCTACTTCCTTTGATTTACACTGTCACATAGACAAATCAAAGCCTCCTCTTTATTTATTGCAGCTAGCAAGAGTGTGCTACAGACTTAATTCAGGATATGGACTCAAATCCTTCCCTGGAGTAGAGTATAGTACTTTGTCATTTGCAAACACTTGGAAGCACAGTGCTTCAGAGTTCCTGTAAACAAGAATAAATTCAAGGAAAATTTTGAATTACATGTGTAGTTTGAATGAATACATTGGAATCAGAGTAGCACACAGCAAGATGAATCTATCCATCATGGGCATTTAGTGTAAAGCCTGTATTTGCTTTTCTTTACTATCCACATAGATTCGATCAACATAGCAGTTCTGTCATTTGCTAAATACATGGGCTCTGCTCTCCGGGACACCAGCTCATCAGTTACCAAGCGAGCAGCCTGTCATAGGGCCTGCACAGACCATTTGTAACTGTCACGTACCCAGAGATCAGAATCTTCCCAGAGTCCGATCCTTTGATGGCTTGGAAATAGGCTAGCTGTACCTGATAACAGGCTTTGCTGGTTAGAAGGGAGGGTGCTGGACCTGAAACCTAGATGTGGAATTGGCAAGTTTGGGTCTCTTGAAGTTAGATGGTAGGCACCAGCCTGCAGCACGGTAGCTTTAAATTTTTGTATTCATTTCCCATTGATGTCCGAGAACACAGGCAATCACTTCAACTCACTGTTTTTGGAATTCTCTCTCTTGAATCACAGTTCGCTGTGTTTCTTTAGAAGAGCTGCAGGAAAGACATGGAAATCATGTCACAAACCTGGGCTAACATCTAGGCAAAATCTAGGTGCAACAAACAAATGCTAAGAAAGCTGCATTACCTGAACTGAACCCCACCCCAACTCCAGAATGTTTTATCAAGCTCTTTCAGATGCCAAACTACTGTGTGAGTTCAGGGTGCATTTTTCTGTTGTTGGTCAGGTTTTTTTGTTTTGGTTTGTTTTTTTCTTCCGTATTCCTGCTCTCTGGAAAGCTAAGAATTTACGTCTTTCCCTGAGTCTGTTTATGCCTTCAGTTACATTGTTTTCTAGTCCTTAGTAAGTTCCTTAAATATGGTCAGGATGATAATTTGCAACCATAACTGGTTTGGATCTTAAAGGTTGTGGGTTTTTTGTGCAGTTCAGTGCTTTCAGTTCCTGCTGTGTTTCCTTGTACTTTTCTTCTTAGTTCTCTGCAGAGAGTAGCTGATACATTTAACTTCAACAGAGCAGGAATTGTATAGTGGCTGCATGTAGTTCTGAGCCAAAATTTCCCAGGGATTTTGTAGTAAGGCCAGTTGCCATAGAGTAAGTGCTCTTTAAGGACATGTTAAAATATTTCTGGTTATTTGAATTAAAGATTCCCTGAATATTGCTGACATTCTAGGCCTTGTGATTTGGGATTGTGATTGTAGGCCAATATTTCTTTGGGAGCATCTGTATTCTGTCACTGCAGTAATGCATGTCAATAAAAGAACTAGGGTGACCTAGGTAATGTCAGTTGTGTATCTCTTCATCCCTTCCTTTTGTCACTAACAAGTAGAGGGGAAATTTTAGTGTCCCTTCTTGTTCCTGTGAGACTTCTGATAGATCTCAGGTTCTTCTTCAAAAAATGATAACAAAATATTTTTGTGTCCTGTAGACCTGTTGCTCATTAATTCATTTAAGGTTTGTGATCATCTGGGAAATTGGTATCTACTTGCATTTTTCTTATTATTAGATATATGGAAAAGGTGAGCTATGGATGTGCTGCTGTGGGAGGATGACTCTGGGCCTACCTGCTTATGTCCTTTTTCCAACTGGAAATTTTGCCTAGGCAGACCTTGAGACCTCAAGATGTCTGTTGAACTGTCCATAACATCACCTCCAGTATGGCTGTCAAAAAGCCAAGTTTTTCATATATTTCTGTTGCTATTGCTTAGGACAGCTGCAGCATGTTCTTCATGAGTACATCTCTGCTGTTATGCTAAGCGGTACATGAGCATGTATTTCTATACTAGGAATCCCAGCACACCTAGTATAGATCCAGCTGAAACCTCCTGTTTCCAAGGGAGACCCTGTCACAGCCCAGCAGATCTCACCAATGCAAGACTGTTTCGGGTATTCAGACTGATAGTTCTTATTCTCAATTTTGTGCCATTACACCTAGATAGCTCCCCTAAGGACTAAAACTAGCTTTTTGCTCTTTCATACCCTTCAAATACTTTATGATGACATTGCATTTACACTTCCCTCTCCCTACCCAGATAGCCTCAGTTCAGACTGAATCCCCACATTCTCTTATCATTTATGTTTCCCCATTTTAGTTTCCAATGAGTTTGTCAACATCTTTCTTTGACTATGCTAGTATACTCATAATTGTGTGATTCTGTATCACTGACGTTGTTTCAGTGACATTTCCCACTTAGGAAGGAAATGCCAGACTTCCACAGTGTCTTTGCTTTTCACAGCTTAGGTCAAACCCTGCCTGAACGCTAACATACTTTCCTGAATGTTAATTTTAGTTAATAGCTATTCAGTAAAACAATGCATCTAGCTCAAGATATATGACACAAATTAAGCTGAATGCCCAAACAAATTCAGCAACAGCCCCTGGCCTCAGCGGGCTCTTTAAGTCCAGTGTAACATGCATTTACATTGTTTTATTTCTTTCTCAAACTGTAACTTGCTCCCTGTGGGGTTACATGGAGTTAGTTTCATTTTCACATTGTACTAGCACCACGATAGCCTTGCATTTAAATAGTCTCATTTCGTTTTGATATCATGATGTCATCTCCACAGAGGCGTATTGAGACTGTCTGGAGAATTTAGCGACAATGCCAAGGCAGAATCAAGCAGCACTACCCAAGCTAGCCAGTTGGCTAGACACATTGCTGTGCTGCACAATAAGTTCAACTTCAATTTCTGAGTCCAGTCCTGTTCTCTGGACTGATAATGCAATGTATTTTTATATTGTTTGAGCCCAGTTCACTCTCTCACTAGCAGGAAGCATATGTGTATGGGAAATAAGGTCTCTGGGAAAACTAATAGTTTTGGTCATGTGCAGGTCAGCGGTAGCTGGGAAAGGACACAGGCAGGCCTGGTTCTCTTATGTCATGGCTGTAGCCAGTGGAGAATTTTCCATGGTGTCTGGTGATGATTAAAGCTACCTGCTGGAAAATCCCATGGCGGGGCAAGGTGAATCCATCCCCTAGGCGCCATGGAATATGGGTGACTCTAACCTACCACCTGGCTGTTCTGGAGCCAAGAACAACTAGCCATTAATGAGCAGATGCCCAGAGTCCTCTGAGGAACATGTACACACAGCTACTGCAGTGCTCCAAGTACCCTGAATACCATGGTAACGCAAAGCACTTCCAACTGTAAATGTCAACATCCTAATGGCAATCCCTGTACATCTGTCTGCAGTCTGCATTTCATAAACAACTCACAAGTTGTGTCCGGCCACATGAGAATTTCTGCTAGACCACCCTCTCCCAGCTCAACATGAGCCACTCAGGGAAGGAGGGATCCAAGTTTCAACTGTTAATAGCATGTCTCCTAGGCCAGGATGCAGCTCTGGGGCTTTGCCCCACACCCTCAGCTCCAGCAAGCATCTTGACTTCATGGCAGCAGCAGAGCTGGTACGTTAGGTCAAGGGGTTTTTTATTTATAGAGCTGCCATTAAATCAGTCTAACACAGTCATACAGTATTTATGGTAAGATTAGATACATGACTGCATCCAAAGCAAATAAAGAGATTCTAGCTTCTTGGTGGAACATTCACTTGGAAGGGAAATCCTAGCTTTAATGTGCATTTTTTTCCCTACTGTAATAAGATTTCCAGTGACAAATTCAATTAGGCTGTTTGACTCTAAAGGTGAAGTCTTTGTGGTTAGTGTTTTTCTTTTAATTATTTTGTTTAAAAATAAATGAGTTCTGCAGCTTTTGAGCTTGAGGGTTAGTGGTTTGGTTTTAATTCTCCCCAAAAGCAGCGAGACTACTTAGTGTGAACCTACAAAAGCAATTCTGTGAAGCTGCTGTTTTAGGCATTTCTAGAATGCTGCAAGAATAAAACCATTTGTTAGAGCTATCTGTGGGATCCAGTGCCTATATACATTTGTCAAAGGACACAATATTGAATGCTTCATTTTTCAAACATTAGGCCGAGATAAATTATAGCTGGGTGCTGAGCCTTCCTGATATAAATTAGTGGCATATCAATAATAGGATTCAGCTTCCCTCTGAAATTTTAAAGTAAATATGCTAGGATCCTTGTGGGAAATAGTAGGTTTCATTTCATGGACTTCTGCAAGGAGCATTGTCAGTGGAGCCTGCTTTTTACTCTGGTCAATAGACTAAGTGGGAAAGTAACTGTAAAAAGACACAAACTAAACAGGATTGGGATGATGCTTGGAACAAGTCTTTCTGATTGATAAAGCAGCGAGGGCATTTGGAAGCCCAAACTGACGCAAGTTCTTTAAGGTTAGAGATGAGGAAATGAATGCTTTTTAAAGGTCAGATGAGACTTGGAAGTTAAACTGAGTGAGGAAGGAAGACAAACAATATATGGAACTGAATATTTACTGCATTAGTCTTTGACTTTAGAGGCCTGGGGCCAAATTGTCTCCTAAGTCTTAAATAACAATTAGCTTGGTAGTTTGATTCCAAGCTTCACTTTTCACATCAGGCACAAGTGCAGTTCTGAAATCTGTTACGATTGACATTTTATATTGATTTTAAAGTACTTTTGCTCACTTATAAGGTCCTCAGTAGCACTTTCATGGACTTTCTTTCAAGGCTGACTTTTCGCCTATGCTCTCCAAAGAGTATCTGCTAATTTGCTGTGACATTCATATTCATCACAACCTGGAAACAGTTAAGACTTGAGCTTTATGCCCTATGGCTTTGAAATCATCATTCTTCTTATAGACAGAATACTGAATCTGCTTTTTTCCACTTTGAATTTGAAGGCAAATTCTACAGTGGCTGAGATTCTCCCAGGACTTTAAGCCTCAATACACAAGTACCAGGTAGCTAGCTATGAGAGCCAGAGATTGCTAGAGTCCTTATTTATCCCTTACTCAGATACCCAAGATGCAAAGAAGAGTTGGATTCATTTTATCCTCTATGCACAGTTCCTCCACTGGCTTCTGCTGCAGTGAGACACCGTACAAAGATGTGATAAACATGCTAAAAGGGAGAAAAGCGAATAAATGGAAGAAAAGAGGCTGTACCCCAGATAGCAGAGGTAGTGAGGATAAAAAATGGAGAAACAAGCAAGTGGAAACAAAAGAAATGGAGAATTTCAGCAAAGATTGAAAACATGTGACAGATTAACATGTGCTGCAGTAGACAAACCATCCAGTAACGCAAATGACAAAATAAAAAACTCTCATGAACCTGTGTACTGGGTTCCCTTTTTCTCCTTTAGAGAATATCAAAGAAATAGATCTGCTTTCCCACCCTTTAACCCCAAAGAGTGAAAGAACAAATAGTTCAGAGGCCAGGGACTATAGCTAAGAGTCCTAGGTTAATTTCATGGTTTTGTCACAGGCTTCCTGTATAACCCAGGAAAATCAGTTCCTTTAGTTGTGCTCCAGTCCAGCAGTAGCGAAATGATGTAATTGCTTCTTTACCTCCAAAGAATACAAAAATACATGCGTTGTGAACTGCAGAGCTGATTGGTGTGGACGAGGACCAAAGCGTGTTTGGTGGTATCATGATATTAGTCCCTTGCTATTTGCTTGCAACTTGTTGATCAAAACAAGAGAAGGTAAGAATATTTTGGAAGGAAGATGCTGGGACATTTCATCTTGAAATACTGTCATTGTCACTACAGGAACCTCCTCTCTTAACTCATACTTGAAAAGGGGTTTTTCTCCCCATCAGCTCCATGCAGATATTCAGACTGGACTCACTGATTCCTAAAGGCTGTGTTTCATTGTAAATTAGTATTTTACCTGTAGCTGTCTGCCACGTAATGTGAATTAATGCTAGCCCTCAGTGACTCTACATTTATTTATACTCTCCAGGGTTTAGTAGCTTATAGGATTGCAGAGTTGAATTCAACTAAGTAAAGAAAAGGAGAGTGAGAAATCATACTTTTACTAATACTGAGAAATGTTTATACAGCTGCATGTTTCTACTTCTTTTACAGTAAACATTGTTTTATTCATGCTTATTATAATGTTTTCCTGGGTAATAATTCATACAATGCAAGGCATCTCCCTTCTCTTTTGTATGTAATTATATTTATAATATTTGTTTACTGATGGCAAATACTTTCATAGATGAACGTAGATAAAAGGAAAAGGCGAATCAATCATGGAAGACAGGAAAAATGTGTATTAGCAAGAATCTGCTGTTTTTTAAAAACTGGGGCAAGCAAGAACTTGATACTTTCTGATGACACTTACTACTGTTACTGTACAATAATACAGTATATCTAACAGAACTTATCTTTGCCTCCAAAACTTTATAGAAAGAACTGACCTATTAGGTTAGCTGAAAGGAGGTCAGGCTGGGAGAGGAAAGGCCACGTTGCCCTCTGCAAGAGTCACTGATGACCAAAAGTGCAACCTGGAATCCTAGGGTGGTCAAATATCCCTGGCTTAAGTAATCTGTAGAGTCAACAGACTTCCTAACAAATGTTGTTGTGAAATATAGTGTTCACACCATAAAAAAGTTGATCTTTTTACAGATTTTGAAAATCTTGGCCATTGCAGCTTCTCTTTAATACTTTGACCTATTAAATCTAATTGTTAGGCTTCATGAAAATGTTACATTGGGATCAATCTCACAGCTCATGCCCATCTCTGTTATTTCTGAGTCCTTAATATTAACTTCTGTTGTGTTTTTGCACATTACCTTTGCAGCTATAAAGGCTAGAGTACCTTTCTTGTTTTTATGTAATGCTAAATTAGGGAGAAATTTGTTGCATCACTAAGGAATCATTGCCCTAGAATCTTAGCTATTACTCCAAATATTTTAAAGAGTTGCAGCAAAAACACGGGAAGCAGAAGTACCACCAATAGCTATGGAAGTTCATTTACCAGTCACATGTATTAATTCATCTAAGGGACCAGATGTAGCATTTGTGTAATCAGGTACAATATGCTACAGTTATGAAGCAACATAAAGAAATTTGGTGAAAAATAAAACCAGAATGTTTGCTGTGCAGTTCACTAGTCCATACCACATATGGTACTGTATCACTAGCTATCAATAAATACTTTGTTGTTAAGGTTCCTGTAGTCAGCCCCTAGCAGAGCTATGTTCCCATACAGAAGGCAGCACATTAATTACTTTCAGATAATTTGCACAGATTCTCTGCTATTGTTGTACATTTGCTTTTCAAATTTATAATTTCTATTCATTTTTCAAAATCTTGTCACTTGAAATATTTAAGTGTATTAGTCATATAAACATCATTGTTATAGCATATTTGACTTCAATGGATGCATTATGGCCTGTAAGGCCCTTATACACCTGTAATTTGCTGTATTGTATAAATCTATCATCGTGTACAATCAGTTCAGTATAAATCTTCTAAGGCAAGATTCCTGCTTCACTGAAGCCAGTGGCAAACTCTCACTAAATAAGTTTTCTCCAATTTAAAGGCCACGATTCAGAAATTATCTCAAACGTTTAATAAGACTGAATATTGTGCCAAAGATGTTTTGCTGAGGTAGGCTACAGTTCAGAAGGCTCTTACTGGTCCCAGAACACATTCCTACTGTTGGTCAACTGCCTGCTTACCAGTTACTATTATTTTAAAAGGGAAGCCCTAGAAATTGGCCAGCTTCAATTTCTGTGTTTGTCATTCAGATGTAGATGCGCATCAGCATCTAGGCTGCAAAGCAGTCTTGAAATATGTTCTTGCTTTACACATTTTAGGCTACAGTTTGTATTCAATAGATGTTCACTGAAGCCAGTGGCAAACTCTCACTAAATAAGTTTTCTCCAATTTAAAGGCCACGATTCAGAAATTATCTCAAACGTTTAATAAGACTGAATATTGTGCCAAAGATGTTTTGCTGAGGTAGGCTACAGTTCAGAAGGCTCTTACTGGTCCCAGAACACATTCCTACTGTTGGTCAACTGCCTGCTTACCAGTTACTATTATTTTAAAAGGGAAGCCCTAGAAATTGGCCAGCTTCAATTTCTGTGTTTGTCATTCAGATGTAGATGCGCATCAGCATCTAGGCTGCAAAGCAGTCTTGAAATATGTTCTTGCTTTACACATTTTAGGCTACAGTTTGTATTTCAATAGATGTATTGTGTTCTAAAGTATCCATGGGGGGAAAAAAAGGAGTCCCTTTGATTTCTCCTTCCCCCCAGTATTACTGTTATTGATTGGTCCTTATAATGAATAATGACTTTCTTAAAGTGGAAACAGATTACAAAGTCAAATCCAAGAGCATTCAGGCTAAATTCTGCTTTCACTCACACCAATGTAAATCCAGAGGCACTCAAATGGATTACAGATTTACACTGGTGTAATTGAAAGCAGAATTTTGCCCTTAGTCTTTAGCAACTCATTAGGGATAAATAGCCTTTTAGCTAATGAAAATGTAGCATTTTTGTTAACAGCTTCATAATGATATACACCAAGTGCTACATTGCCTTGATAATTGGAAAATTTACTTGCCTTTTTCCTTTGGTAAAACATGGACACTGCTGTAGTTGTTCCATAGTAAAATAATTGAGCCATAAAATCCAGACACCCAAAACATGCTCATAGCATTTAAGGAAAAGCAAAATGCAACTATAAGCAACTAAGCCCTACTCAAAACTGGCTGAAAACAGAACTGTGAAAAATATGATAGCGTTGAGTTCCCCGGTGCCAAATGGGGACATATGCTTTTGCATGCGACTTTTCAAAAACTCTTCCTCCACCCCCAACTGGAATTTTGTTCTGTGTCAGAAAATGTGTAGTGAACCTTGAAAAGTGAACAACCATGTCAAGAGTGTGAATGTCAAGTTGGATGCAGACTTTTGACTTTTTCTGAATCCGAGCTCTTTTTTTGCTCCTGATCAGTTTGATTCAGCCTTGACAGGTTCTATAGAGAAACAACCTTTCCCTTCCCACATACAATAGGAAGTTTTTCAGGTTTGGCCTCAAACACCTCCTGTTTGGCTCAGCAGCTCTGAATACCTGTCTTAGAAGGTTTCTAAATGGCAATGCCAATATTGGAGGCAGTGTATTTTGTTTGCTTGGCTCTGGGGTTGAAGTTTTCCATTCTCCAAACTCCTCTTACCTGTGAGGATATTAACAAAACCCTCTTGTCTTAGTGTCAGCCAATTTGTTATCAGAAAATACTTCCACTTAAATATACATCATTAATAGCTTCATTAATGCTTTATTACAGCATCTTTACCTGCTCTGTCAGGGAACAGCAAAAGCCAACAGCTCCCTGAGGGATGGGGAGCCAAGGGCAGTAACAACCAGCAGAGCAGGGGCTTCACCAGCCAGAGCCACAGCCCACAGTACGTATGCCAGGCAAATAGGACAGATGCAAAGGTGGTGGCCAGGTCCAATTAGGAGTCCAGATCATGAGACATCATGGTGACAAGACAGGTCTGAAGTCAAGCCAGGAAATCAATCTATAGGTCGGTATCAACGCTTGCCACATGGGCCCATAGTGATGAGGCAGGGCCAAGGTCAAGCC
Source organism: Aptenodytes forsteri (assembly GCF_000699145.1). NCBI lineage: Eukaryota > Metazoa > Chordata > Aves > Sphenisciformes > Spheniscidae > Aptenodytes > Aptenodytes forsteri. Next base: position 11,298,938 of record NW_008796165.1, on the reverse strand, counting down.
AGGAAGTTAGTCTGCAGGTTGATGTCTGGATCAAGGAGCACCAAGGCCAGGAACAGGCATGGCTGCAGTTACACTGGAAACCAGTGCTCCTCTAGCACACCTCATGAAGGAGCTTAAATAGAGTTTGTGGTCTCATGGGTATGGGTGAAAGCCCTGGATGAGGCTGGTCAGGGCCATTAAGGATTTTAGTGCCCTCAGAGCCCTGACAGTCTGGCAGATATATGACATGGTCTCTGCCAGGTAGTGGTAAATTCCCCTAGGAAATGGTAAACCTGTACATTGTGGCATACCATGGTTCAATAAATCTGTAAGAGTTTTAAACTGTCAAATGTGATTCAGAAGTTGTACTGTACAGTTGTCACAGTGCACAGAACTGCTGTGTGGGTCTATTCCTGGCAAATCACATCCCCTTTATGTTGCTTTGGTTTCCCCATTGTCATTATCTTTTTTGTGTGTAAGAAGTTCTTTACTTTGGGATTAATTCTTGCTGTGTATTTGGAGTGTTTAGTCAAAAATTTTACCTGAAAATGCTAGGTGCTTCTGTAGTATAAATCATAATTTAATAATATTTTGGAGAAAACATGACTAATATGTTTCTGTAGGGAAAAAGAGTTTCTGTTGCTTTGATTTATTGGCTATTCCAATTAACTTCTGTATGTTTGTTTAGGTCTGAGTAACTGAGCTACTGTATTCACAGTGGAGTCAAACCCTTTAGACCAAGTACAATTCATAGACCATGCCATTGTGGAACACTTCTTCCAAGTATTTAAGGAACATAGCAGTTAAATGAAATATGTACATTTGTCTGTATGTCCATAGGAATAGGTGACTGTGTGTTACATTAACTACCTTAGAAGCAGATTTTAACCAACTATTTAATACTCATCTATGGCAGTAGAACTGATGTTAAAACATTGAGGATGCTTTGCACGTATTTCCATGGGGTTTCAGTCTTTGTGAGTTTCGCTTTCCCTTGTTGCTGTATTATTAGGTATGGAGACGGATAACTCAAAAAGCAGAAAAGTGATTTTGTTGTCCATTTCTCAAAATCTGCTTATTAGGTTAAAGTCAAACATTTCTGCTTTCTATTGTATTTACAAAAGCAATAGTAATAAATATTGACAAAGCAACCCAGCCTCTGGGAAGGAGCAGCCTAGAATTGCTATGCAAACATGCTTTAAAAAATTACCTACAGACAATACTGCTGTATTAAAATAATAATCCAAATGAGAGTACTTGCTTGAATACTACTTGTTTTGCTTCCCTTTACATCGAGGAATAATGACGGATCTTGTGCTAGTTTTGAATGAAAATATCAATTGGGGAGTGGATTTACATAATAAAATTAATAGAGCATAGAAAGCTTTCAGCACTGCTTTCTGATTTTCCTCTGTGTGTCACAGAAGTTATATTTAAAAAGACAGATGATTGCAAGTCTGTTTAGGAAAACAAATCCTCTGGGCTGCATGTATGAGATCTGTACATATGACAGCTGACCCAACTCACAAAACACTCAGGTTCCTCCTTTTCTGTTCCTATAAAGAAAATCTGTAATTGTGCAGAATGCCACATGTGGAGCAAAAGGTCATAATTTACCCACTTTTTCATATTTACTAGCCTGGTTCTCTCCATGTACAGATGCCCTTCTTAGTTATGCTCTCTGGAGTGCACCCACCAAAGAGGAGATGGAATCAGACACCTATTATCCGGTCCAACACAAAACTTTATTTCTTTGCGCTTACAAAGGGAAGATTTTGCAGGAAAATAACTTACCATCTTTACACCATAATTAACCACTGCTTAATCATTTCATGGTTATCTGTGTCTGGCCTTTCTGTTACAGTATAGTAAACCTAGCAGTGTCTTTTTCCAGCGGTCTTTTCCAGCAAGCCAAGAGATCTTTTTCCAGGGTCTGATGGGAAAGGGACTACTAGTGTTAGAGTTGAAGGACCTACATCTGGAAAGCCTGCTTTCTCGTGGATCATTAGGGGTATGTCACTTAGCTCCAGATTCATTACTTCCTCTCAGAGCTGCAACCATCCATCTTTACAGTGAGCAATAATGGTTGGGTTTTTTTACTACGTTTGAAAATCTTCATACCCAGAAACCTGTGGCTCTCCATAAAATGGAAAGGAGGTCTGTTTTGTTGAGCCAACCAGATGAACAGTGAACTGGCTAAGCCTCAGAAGAGAAAGACCAAGGGAAAAGGGGGAGGAGAAGAGTGGTTCCAACATCTGAGCTGCTGGTTTGTCACACGCAGACCCCTTCATTTATTCACCCCTGCATCACAGTCCTCCTTCTGGAGAAAGCTGTAAAAGTGGTGTCTGGTCTTGTAGCCAAAATCTGTCTTATATTCATGCCTGATGCCTGTTTTACACTCTTCTTTCATTATTCTGTAATGTTGCCATTTTTGGGTTGGTGTTGAGTTGCTGTCTGTGGCCTGCTTCTGGCTCTCCAGATGGGGATATTAAGTGAGCTTTCTGCATTCCTTTGAGACTGAGCCTCTCTAGTTGGCAGTCAATTCACTGTCTGCTTTATGAACCCTGTTTTAACACTTCTGAGAATTCAGTTTGAGCTAAGACCAAAGAGAAATTTACTAATTTTGAAGTAGGGACAAGCTTGCAATTAGCTACTAATGGAAACTTCATGGTGCCCTAAGGGTGATGAATCAAGGAAGGTTCAAGTTAAAAAAAAAATTGTTTCAGGGTCTGTAGAAGAGTGAAAAAGTGGTTTCCTAGATCCCACTCTCTTTTGTAATAAATCAGACAGGCAATTTCTGGTCGGCTTCCATTGTTTCCAGTCATGTCAATAAGGACCTACTTAATACTCAAATCTGTTTTGTTATTTTTACATATAAATTCCATTTCATAACAACAATAATACTTGCCAGGAAGCTCATCTGAGGATGATTACTTCATAGATAGTAAAACTCACTTGGTCCCTTTATACAGTTCAAGGTGTGTGAAGCAGACAATTGCCTATAAACATGCTGCCTGATGGATGTTAATGCTTCATTATATTTACTGTTTTCTTTTCATGGCTTCAGGTAGCATGACAAACTTTTTCCCCAGGAATAAAATTTGGAAAATCTTTCACTTTTTCTTGGCAAAGCATTATTCCTAGTCTGGCAGTTAATGTGCCTCAGATATTGTCTAAAAATTGAAGAGAATATCCTCATCTTCACACTTGGGCTAGAGGTTTTACAGTGTAAGGAAAATGTTTGATTTGTTGTTTATGTGAGAGAGAGTATCTTTACAGAAATGCATAATTTATGCCAAAGTGTTTTAATTTGTATGCTTAAATTAGGCACCTAACTCTGCTTAATTTCCCAAATAATTTCCCAGTTTACATCAGCACTTAAGCATGTGCTGAAGTGTTTTCTTGAAAAGACAAGTGATTTTGCAGTTGTTCATAAATGAGGTGATCATCAAAGTTCTTGAGTAGATCAGCCCCTTAGAAGCCAGAGATGCTCAGCTAAAAAAGAATCCCCTCTTTATCTGGCTGGATTTGAATTTAGATGTCTGGATTAAGACATCCATGGCTGAACATTTTGGCTATCATGTTTTCAGTGCTTACCAGTGACAGTTTTAATTATTATAATTATTAATACAAAAAAATGAATACTTGACTGCTTCTTCCCCACTCAGCAGTCATTGTCAAGATGTTCAGTGTGTCTGTACTTATTTGGAAATGGAAATATTACCCTAGTAGGTGAAAATCAAAAACCTCATACATTTTATTCCTGTTTAGAGGGTCCACCTGATTCTGTCTGGCTATTGTGAAAATATAAGTAGTAATAAGAATACAAATGTTGCTGGCCAGCTGTTTCGACCTTCTGCAACACAGAACATCTACAACAAAGATTTAAGCAAACTGAGACAGACTGTTATATGAGAGGTTCGTATAATGACAGACTTTCAGTGGTTTTGACGTTTTGTGGTCAGGGCCTTCCATCCAGGATGCAGGTACTGTCACAAAGAACATTGTGTAACCCTGAGATATCCTCTGTTAATTTCTATGAGCAGGAATCTTAGGCTTTTACATCACTTACATTTTATACTTTTATATCTTACACTTTTGTAATAGTAATATGACAATTGGTTTTAATGGTGTGCTGTGTTCCTTGGGAAAACAGGACTAGGAAAGATTTCCTGAGTCGTGCCTATTGCTGGCTTTGGCAAGCATGTGCTATAATCCCGTTCACGAATAGTCACTGCCTCCACTGGAAGTCTTCCAGAATCTTGGCCTTCTCATGATTAGAAACCACCTAACTAGCTTCCTAATTTTGCTGCTGGATGATTTATACTGGTAATTTTTGGGCTGATAACGCCCTTTCATTTCATGCTTGCTGCTAATGCCCTTTTGCTTCATGCTTCTTCCTTGAGGTATTTTGTCTTCCTGAGGTATTTAGAAAAAGCATTTGTATCACTTTGACTATTTTATAAAGCACTTTTGGATCTATCCCCCTAGCGAATCTATCCAACTTGTCTACCTCTTCTCCTCAGCTGTGATCTATAGTCATCTGAGCCGCCCCTTACCCCTTCTTTTCATCTGCTCCTTTCCGGCAGAACTTTTTTGTGAGATGGATCATATAATCTAAACCTCATCTGGTCACTTTCTACCGAAGCTTAAATAATTGAAATGTCAATAACATACCATTTAAAATCTATTCTACTTAATCTCCCGGAGTGGTGTGTTGGCAGATTGTGAATGTCACACTACTGATGAGCAAAGGACTTGGATAACTATGAGTTTCTAATCAAGAAATTCATCTAAAATTGTATATCTGTGTAAGAAATGCTGGCACAGAAGGGTGAAGTACTCACTAAAAGCAGTTGGGCCTAAGTGATTACTAAAGCAATTCAGGGCATCAGGGACCCTACAGAATATAGGTCTCTGCAATGATTCAGCCCTCATAAGTCTGTCTGATTCTTCCCTGCTGCAGTGCTCCCTAACAGAGGCAGTGTTGCAGCATCCTCCTCTAGTTTATGCTCACTGAGCTGACTTCAGGAGCAGCAGGGAGACCCAGGACTTACCCCACTAGCTGAAAATTGTCCATTCGGATTGGGCTGGCTGCACTGTTGTCAGTGTGCTCTCCCATGTATATGCTAGTCCTCTTGATGAACCTTCAAAGTAACAAGTCTTGAAGCCGCGGATATTCACATCTCTCAGCGTTAATGTCTCAAGGTATCTGCAAATTCAGATGGACACCACCATATCAGTTGCATTTAGAATAAATTATCAGGATTTTATTTTCGGATGTAAAGGATATTAGATTCCAGCCAGACACTCAGTAATGCTATTCTAGGATTTTACAGTTTATTCTAGTGATTTGAATAATGACTAGAATAACAGTTTATTCTAACCATTTGAACTGCACATCAGCGTAGTAACTGAGAATTTATTAATAATGCTTAGAGCTTACACATTGCATTTCAAAGAGACTTACAGACAGTAGGTAATTAATAGCCTGATGCCACTGATCTGTCTATAAACTTCAGTTCCTGTCACAGACCTTATTTCTTGTGAAGTATAGTTATGATGGCTGAGATTTAAAGCACAACTTTGCAGAAGATCTCAGATGTCTCTGTGGGTAAATAGAAGACGTTGACTGTGGTCTTATGAGAGCTGGAGCAGGGCACCCAAGCTTCAAGTTGTTATCTTCTCTCTGGCCAGCAAGCAAAGGGAATGCTCCTTAGTAGTTTTCCTGTCTTTGGGTGATACCTGTCATAAGCAGTTCATTTCCCGCTGACTGGAGAGGGACAGGCTCCTACCACAGGAGCTTAGAAAACCCAGCATGGGACTGTGAAGTTGCTACTTGACAACTGAGTGTTCAAAGGCCCAAATACGGATGCTAACTCTTCTTTCTGTGTGAGTGGTTTTCAGCACAAACCTTTTGGCATCCTGAAGGGTGTCCTAAAACTAGGCTGCTGCCTTTTCTGCAGCAGGACTTGCTTAGGGCAAAGGTATGCCTGCCACAGAGCAGATGAAGCCCTCAGCAGCCTTGTGTTCCTGCTCCAGGGCTGGACTCAATATGGCAATCAGACCGACCTGCTGAGAGGTGGGTGTGGGTGATGCTGGGATGGGGGGGTGTCCATCGTGCGGTACGAGTTTAGTACAGTCTAGTACAGACTAAATTTTGGAGTCCAGAGTAAGGAGGGGCACTGCCAGTCCCAGAAGGCAGAGTGGCACAAATGGGTTGTGGTAGAAAGGTACCTTATTCCCAGAGTAAGAATCTTTCCAGGATTTATCAGCGAAGTGAGAATAGGCTCAGTCAATATGTGGATGAGAGATCTCTCCTGACACTTATGAGTTACTGGCATCAACAGTTTGCAGTCAAAGGATCAGAGATTCAGGCCTAGTATTTTAATGCAGTTTATTATTTTCCCAATTGTTTCAGGATCTACCTGTCAGAGGTTAAGTCCTGCCAGTGTAGTTCATAGGTTTTCTGACGACCTTGACATCTGAATGGAGGTTACCCATTCCATGCTTAAAAATTTACTTTGGTGGTCTGGTCATTCCCCTTACTGAATACTCTGTACAGTTACTTGGTATAAATATTCATGTTTAAAGACAAGGTAAGTAATCTACTAAAGATCACACAGGAACAGGAATGGTAACATGGAGTCTTTGCTTAGCAGCAAGATTCACTGTATCCTGTTCCCTGAAATATTGTAAATAAGTAAACCAACTCAACTTACTAGCTGTTAATGAAAAAGCACTCTAAACCACAGGTTAAATTTGTAGTTTGCAGGTAGCTTTGACTATCATAGACGGGATTAAAAAAATCTTTTAAAAAATATCAGGAAATAGCTTTGCACACTTGATTTCTTAAGTGCAGAAGGAAATGTCATTCTTGCAGGCTTGTGCTTTTTCATCTGATTACTGCTAATGCAAATTACCGGTAGGGAATGCATAAATCTGCACTGCAGTTCTTGAAATCGGTGCAAACAGTAAATTTTTTTGCAAAATCCACTTCAGTCCCGTAATGCAGAATGCTACTTTCTCAGTGAAAGACTTGATAGACATTGGGTTGTCACAGATGGAAGATCAAAATGTTATTTCTTAAAAATTGTGCAACCACTTTTCATTTTGCTAGGTTCTCACTGAGTGTGTAGAACAACAAAATTTAATCTCTATACATGGTTTGGGAAGATGGAAGTTGTACTTGGGGGGGAAAGTTTCACTCCTGATCAGAGAGAGTAAAGACAAAGCACTCAGCAAAAACATTTAATAATGGATCATTTCGCTCCTCTCCTGTAGCAGGAGACACTTAGAAGAGAACATAATGTGGGGGAAGGGAAAAGAAAACAACACTGTAGAATTACTGAGCTGAACAATATCCTCTCTTGCATTTCAGAGGGAGGATCGGAGAGAAGTTGACATTTTAATATTTTCTAAATTACTCTGCAACATGTTTTCTGATGAATCTAATCTGGCGCCTCTTCCAAATTGATATTTCATCCAAGAATGTTTGGGCAAATAAGTTATTAAGCTGGTAATTCAGATTTAGCAAGTTTTATATTTCAGTACATTTAAAAAAAGACAGCCTAATTTCCAGAGTTAAAGGAACAGGGCTCATTATTTCCCATGCATAGAGGTAAATTGTTTTACTAGCAAAACTCTGTATTGATTTTTATCCTACATCTCAATATTGAATGTTGTTTACACTAAAAGATGCAAGAGGGAGAGTGGGTGCTCAGGAGGCACAAGGTAAATTAAAAGAGCTTTTTGATTGTGGGACTAACATTCCTACGCTACTGATATCTCTGATAGTGACTCACAGTTGTTGTGGTCACTATTTGAAAGCCAATGACAAACAAAGTAAAATGGTTTGTCTCAACTGTTCTTGGTAATTCTCAGTAACTAATGAAACCACCAGCTCTTCAGATTTCATCTTACATTTCGGCATGTGAGCCTTGTTTTCTGGGCTACCTTGAGAAAACTCCTGATTGAACAACAGTGAATTGCATAAATCCTTCCCGTCTCTACACTTCAGATGACTTTGATGAAGAGAAGAAATCTCCCCTCAAAGTAACTTAACTATCAATATTCCTCCCCTCATTCATTACAATAAGCTATGAGGTGACCTTCAACAGATCACCCATCTTTTCATCTCTTAGCCAGTAGCGTTTTGGAATATTTCTGGTAGTTGCAGCATATTTTGTAATCTTGAGGAGCGTATTCAAACCTGTGAGCAAGTTGTGTGGCTGCTGGAAAGTGTAAGGAAATGGGTGAATACTTCTGTTCGTCCTGGTAATTTAGAAGTGTTGATGAATAATACTTCAAGTCATAATGAATGTTGGAATCTGTTGCTTTTGATTGAAATTTAAAATAAGCTATGTCTGCTAGAATATATACTGCCTTACTTTCTTATAAATCGCAAGTTTAATATTCATTTATAAACATCCCTTTACATATGCTGAGAAAATTTACTTGTAAACAACAGATATAATTCATCACCATTACAATCTCATCAGCTTTATTCAAAATTAAGTTTTGAATCTGGGCTTAAACTCATTCAGATAATTTCTCTGCAGAAACGATCTTGGCCTCTGCTACTTACAGTTAGCAAGCAACACTGCCTTCCAAGTGTTGATGTTGATGCAAGAAGAAGAAATATTCCATTTTCTTTTCTTTGTCTTCCAACACATTAAGTTACTTGGCACTTGACAAACTACTGTGATTTGGTTCTTCGGGACAGCTGCTGAAATGGTCAGGTCAGAAAGGAAGTGGGCATTGTATTTTGGATACACAGGGGATTTTTTATAGACATTGGCTCAGTGGTTTTTGTATATCAGTGGCTGGTAGCTGAATCTAGGACTGTAAAAATGATAAGCTATATAGTATCTGATTTAGAGCTATCAACGTGCTGGCTGTGTAGAGCCTTTTATGGCATTTGCTCATCAAGGGGAATTTGAAACCCATCAGCTGACAAGGGGGAAAATATATTATAAAAACTGCTGAAAGACTGAAAATCAATCTATCTGCTTTGCACCAACTTAACTTGTTGCTAGAAAAGCTGTCCTTGTTTACTTACAGAGCAAGCTAAATTTTTCAAAGGCCTGCCCATTCAGTGTTTACTTGACTTGTCTACATTTGATGGAAGAGAACTAGGAATTTATTAGGCATCGACGAACGGAGTGGGCTAAAGGATTTTCTCCAACGGTGGACTGAGCTCAGTACTGCATAACATCAGGTTTTGTGTATCCAGAGTCAAACACATTTACTATTACAAAGCAATCAGTCATTTAATTACTGACGAAACAAAGCAGAAAGCTCTTAAATGTATCCACAGCATATCTTTTCTTCTGTCTGTTCACTCTTTTGTCTTTGAGCCAGACACACTGTATGTCTTCTTTGTCTGGTGCATACCCTTTATTTATATTGTAGTCCTAACACTGTTAATCTGCTCAATAATTTATAAGACAGCTGACCTCAACATTAGGTGAGCTATTGAACAAACATCAGGGAGCGTTAAATTCAGTTTAGGCACTGTAGTCTGAAAACCCCTCAGAGTCCATAGATTCCACTAAGCGCACAAAACGCATGGAGGGAATAGGCATACCTGGGCTTCTGCACATCCTTGTCTTCTGTCATTACACAGCTGACTGATAAATATTTAAATCACAGACTTAGGTGGGTGGACCACTTTTTGTCCTATTGTCTCCTCTTTCACTTCTGTGGCTAAAGGTATAATCTTTGCACACAAACCCTGTTTAAGTACTCTGTTACTAAGGAAACAAACTTGTCAAGCATGGACCATGTGGGAATAATGGTGATTTATTTAGAAAAGGAAAGGTTTGTCATTTTAAGCTCACTACTACAAAATTGCTTTTTGATTACCTTCAAGCTTATTGCATTGTCTTGTCACAATAAACTATGGGAACAAGTGGAAAGGTTAATAATTGTGGGCTTTGTTCTTGTCAGTTATTCTGCAAAAGATCATACAGGAGACCTGCACCCTTAGCTCAAAAGGAACAAATTTCAGTAGGACTGGACTCCATTTTTTTGTTGTTGTTGTTATCTATTTATTTCCTAGCTGCCTCCAAAGGCAGCATGGCTGAGATGTGCAGATTTGCAGACCAGCTACAAGGATGGACTCTGTGATACACTGCTAAGGGTAGGCAAGGTTGTTTACACATATTTTTCAGAGTGGGGAAAGGAGAAGGATCTGAGCAGGATAGGAGAAAGACCAGGAGATTTGAGAGTGCTTTGTAAGGTCTAAACTGTAATACATTTTCTGAGCCCCACCACTGAAGGTTCCTTGTTTGTTAGGAAACATCAGGGGTTTGTTTTGTTTTGTTTTGTTTTGTTTTATTTTAATTTTTCAGGAAGTCCATTTAGATCCCAATAATCAGAAAAAAATTCTAAATAACTTCAGTGTGCTTTGAACTAGGTCTAATGTACTTTTTGTCAGGATAAATTAATATTAAGTCAAGAACTTTTTCCTGGAGAAAGTGGATCACTTTCTTCCCAGGGGTGTGTTCACCAGGAAGTTCTGTTGTGCTGTGAGCTGCCTAAAGATTAAAGAGTTAAATTATTTGAGGAAGAATAGAGCGAGAGGTTCGAACTGTTGTTGAGTTTGGGGGTACCTTAAGGAACGATTGACGTTAACAAATCAGCCTAAAGGCTTCTGTATTTTCACAGTATGACAAAAAATTTAGCATTGCCAAACTTCAATGGCAGTTTATTAGAGCATAGTTGTTTTTATGGTAAAGCTTTGAGGAGAAACCCCAAACTGTTAATATAGAATACTTTTGAAAATGAATAGGTTTTTGGGTTTTTTTAGTGTGAAATGATGACTCCTTTTGAAATTTTTATTGAAGTAACTTTAAGAATATTTGAAATCTAAATTAAATGTTTCACAGGGCTGAAGGGGATTTTATTTTCATATATAATTCACATTTTGACTTTCTATTCTTATCTGGATTGGCAAAACTAAAAAATCTTGATACTTTTGAAAATGAATAGGTTTTTGGGTTTTTTTAGTGTGAAATGATGACTCCTTTTGAAATTTTTATTGAAGTAACTTTAAGAATATTTGAAATCTAAATTAAATGTTTCACAGGGCTGAAGGGGATTTTATTTTCATATATAATTCACATTTTGACTTTCTATTCTTATCTGGATTGGCAAAACTAAAAATTCTTGAAGTATTTCCCAGTAGAGGAAAAATATTTCCTACATACTTCTTGGAGATCTTGCCCCTTTCTTTCAGTAACAGCAGTTTTTCCTGCTTTCCAGAAAACCCTGAAGGCTAATTGGAAAAGGAAAAAAAATCCTTGCTAATATCCGTCTACAGTCCTTTCCCATGTGAGATTACTTGCCTCACAAATTGCTAGAAAATTAATAATACAGTAGTAAAGGATGCAGCATAAAGTATTTATGGCAAATTAAAACTCATCTCCAGGACAATTTAGATAATAGGGACATAGGCCACACCTGTTCTGTTCTTCACTGGAGTGAGCTTTTGAGGAATTATTTATCAGTGTAAGTTATTTTGATTAGCTACAAATATGAATGAAGAATAAATTAATCACAACATAACAGGAGTTTTATGTTGTAATTATGACCAATTTGGTATTATTTGCTGCATTAGAGTCAGGTTGGGTAGTGCTTATACTTAATGAGTGGGTTCATGCCATTGTATTGTGGAATCTATATTGAGATGTTATATTGAAGCTACGTAATTACATGCATTGAGATTTGGTCAGTAGTTTTTATGCAATGGTGATGTCAGACACTAGCATATCTTTATTTGTAATTTGGGAAGGACTAGAAGTATTCTGGGATGTTCTGTAGTATATCAGCTGCCCTGTTCTGCAGCCCTTCTTTACCTACTGTTCAGGATCCAGATTTCTAAAAAAGGGCTTAAAAAATAGGATAATTTGACTCAATCTTTTGAACTTTTGTATGTCTCTGTTCTGACACCAGACTCCAGATTAAAGCCCCTGAGTGATGGGCTTTTTTGCTACTTGGGAACTACTGTTCTGAAAGCTAGAACCAGATGAATAATTGAATTTTCAGGTTTCCCCTGAACAGAAGAAAGGAAAAATGAGTCAAAAACAATTGTCAGGTTAGCCAAATGATTTACCTTTTTTAAACTGAAACATAGATAAATTTGTTCTTGAAAATGCAGTTTTAAAATTAAAATCAAAAAATGTCATTTTGATGAGGATGATTAGTACAATTTAGGATTTAATCCCGGACCTTCGTGGTTGTGATCTCCTTTGCATTAGGAGAAGAATAACAGAGGCAAAAGGGATGTGGGGACTTTGTGGAGTGAGCCTCTGTCTCCTATTGCTTCACACTGTAGCTGAATACCAATAAATTTCTTATTTCCATATTTTGAAAGGTATGGTTGACAGCTGGTCACAGTGGTAAGAGACTGTCATGCTACCAAAGCTCTTCCAAGTGCTGCAGCCTTTATCTCCGGTAGTACACTCCCATTGCTAGCATGAATCAGCTTCCTGGCTCTAGCACATGCACTTTTCCAAAGGCCTCTTTTCTACACATACAGGGAGAAAATGCATTCTCTTCTCTCAAGAAGTGGCTGAAATAGTTCTCCTGGGACTGGGAAGCCGTCTTCAGAAATGTTGCTGTTACAAGAAGATTTTTCTGCAGTGCTTTTCCTTTCCTTCTGGAGATAATACCTTCTTTTCACTTTTTCCTGTTTCCAAGGATGTATATGTCTGACTTTTCTTCACAGCCATGGGGAAACAATGAAATCACTCTTTTTCAGACTTCTGGTTGGGCCTGGATGTTTGAATGTGCGGCCATCCAATTCTAAACAAAGAGCTTTAAATGGAAACCTTAGAAAACAGAATCTTCTGCTCACAAAAAAGGAACACTATCTTTCATTTGTTTGCCCCATATTTTATCTAGAGATAACTACATCTTCCAGAGGGGAGTCTCTTCAGCCTTTGGCCGTGCTCCCACAGCCTGGGAAGAACTGCTCAGCTGCAATATGGGCTTCCATTTAAGAAGAATTTCTAAGCAAAAGGCACTGTAGGTTTGTTAGAGGGATACCAATGAATGGTTGAATGATTAAGTAACTTGAGGTTTTGTTTGTGGTTTTGTTTATTCTAAATGCTTTTGAATATATTTTTATTTCGGTGTATAGATGTTAAATGCACTGTGGCAATCAAATGCTAAATCTTGTAACTTTGCTTTAAAATGCACTGACAGAGGTGGTGATAAGGAATAAAAAAGATTTCACTGTCATGCTTGTGAGCCATACTATAAAAGCAGTCTTGCTACTGCAGCCAGCTATCAGTCTGCCTGCCCTTCAGTCTGCTCAATCAATACTTGTATAAATATCTTTTCCCAAGAGATGAACACAACACACCACCTTGTTCATTGCTGGAAGTAGTGCCAGTGAGCCATGACAGCAGGGCGAGGATGGTGGCCTTCAGAAAAAGTCACCAAAGCAGAGATTCTTGAACCGTTTATACAGTTTCACCAAAGAAATACCTTGCACTTCTATATGTCCCTTGAAACAAGTGTAGCATCTACCTGCATTAAAAGCCAGAGCACATTTCAATAAAGGAACACAATAAAAAGGATTAATGTTACTCACTTTGATGGAGGAAGAAACTCCTATTTCTAATCTTCATTTTGTGACAGTGCAATTGATTTCTTCACTGTGTGGTGTGGGGCTGGCATTGCTCCTGAATTTGCCCGTATTGCCTACAGCTCCCGCTGCTCTAATCTCTTCAGGTTACTTTGCAGCTTGATTAGGTCCTGCTGCGTGTGTGTTATACCTCCTCAGCAGAGCTGTCACCTGTACATTTGATCACAGTTGAATTCCAACTGTAAGAAACACCCAACAAAGTCATGTCGTCTAGGGAACAGAGTTGTTTGGGTTCCTGTTGCTATAGCTACAATGTCTTGGGAAACCCTGGCTGGAGTTTAGCAGGATGTGACATTGCTTAGAAGTGACTACATTGTAAGGATTATATTAGATCTGTGAACCCCTAGTGATCCCATCAGCTTTAGTCTGAGAGTCACTGCTGGAAGGGGCAAGTGTCAAATCTGAGAATCCTGTAAGTTTCCCATATTTCATTTTAATTTTTAAATTTAATTAATTATGTGGTGAAAAGTACAAGGAAAGGGCAACATTTTCTACTGATAATTTCCTGCCTTATCTTCAATAGCATCTCTTTAATATGGGACCAAGGACATGTGCTGTTTTCAGACTTGTCATTAAGGTCTTCATTCACTTTTTTGAATTCCCTCTAGAGTCAGAGGCAGAAATAGACAGCTATGTATATTCATCCCACTCATTTTAAGACTGTGAAGTCTTCTGGGGAGGAGCCTATCCTCTCTTCACTAAGTATAGTGAGAGCCTAGACAACTAATTTAGACTTGATGCCCTGCTGAAGTTAGACTAAAAATATTAGGTGAGATAAATCCCACATGAGGTGCCCATGCTAGCTGGCCAGTCAGCAGTTTCATCGACAGGAGCCAAATCCTGCCCCGTGCTGTTACGTGCATGCCTTGCTCGGAGGGGCAGTGTGTGGCTTTAGCAACCTGCTTTTTAGTTTCCTCTCTGACAGCAATAATGTCATTTGCACTCAACCAGTTTAGCTTAAATAGTCGAGAATTAATTTTTCTTCTGTAATTGGGCATTTAAGTCCCTTTTTCATGCAGTACAGCTCTGTGCTTGAATCTTGTACCTTTTTAGAAGCTGATTCAACATTACACTGCATATAAAATCACAGGAAATATACTTGGAATCAACCATGAAAGCCCTTTTTCCTGCTCCAAGAAAAGACCAACTATACCTACAATTATACAGATGCTATCAGCCAGCTAAGGAGTTAGAATACTATCACTATTCAGGATCTTGAATAACGCAACCATACAAAAGCATTGTGACTGAATACCCATGGGAGGCTGGCTGGGAGCTCGTCTGGGCTCCATAGGACTATAGCTTACCTTCTTCTTTAAAAACATATGTTCTTTTCAAGTTTCTGTAATTTTCAGAGCCATAAATTACTTTTCAGGCCTTTCTAACATTAAAATTGTTACCTGAAGACCAGAAATGATTTACTGAAGAATAAAAAAGTCCATCTTCATGAAGTGAGCCTCCGTAAATATCTTAGATGAAATTTCATAAAGGCAGATGGCACCATTTCAATTTTTCTCTGCTCAAGTGGCAGTAGGCCCAGCAGAGTGAACAAAAGGGAGGAGATGATAGGATGTCTTACAAATAAATCCAATTAAATTTCTATATGTGAATTCATTGTATTTTATTTATCCAGACATAAACCAGATTCTAGATAATGAAAGCTTTGGCTTGCTGCACTATGGTTATTCTCAACAAGTTGTTTTGTGGGAGGCACAGTGTACACAAGCTTATTTTGTAACCCATTTGATTTTCTTCCCAAGCCAGGCTAGAGTAAAAAGAAAAAGTTTGATGTTGCTGAAAGATATTCTGCTAGGATTATTTGTCCTACAGCACACCATTGTGACTGCCATTTGGGGACACAAGGTACTTCAGAAGCACAAACAGTAAGGTTCATGTTAGGAAGCCTCTATTAGGTTTGAATGTTCAGTAGCTTTGATATCTAATATTTTTAAGTGGGTGTAGCAAAAGTTCTCAGGGGCCACGTGAGAAACACCAGGATGAAGTTCTGGGCTTTGCTGTTGCTTTTTCTCTCTTACTAGTTTAATACTTTGCATAAAGAGACTTTGTTTTTAAGAACCATATTTGTGCCTTCTCCCTTAAGGTGCAAATTTAATTCTACTTTAGGTGAGAGAGTTACGTTGGAGCTGAAATCAGAACCTTTTTTGGTTCTAAAATAATGTGTGTGGTGGGAGGAGGCGAGGAGGGCAGGAGCTAGGAGGACTGGCAAGGCTCGAAATGGAGCCGTTCTGATATTTAGTTCTAAATCATATGTGATGGTCTGAATGGACAGATCATAAAGATCTTAATTTCCAGATGGATTCATATGATGTCTTCTGTGATGACTCAGCTGATTAACAGGATCACATAGGCTGATACCAATCTGACTGCTATTTCATGGCTAATTTTCCTGAGATTTTTAACCCTTTTGCTGCTGAAGGTTAGTCTTGATTTTAATGCAACTTATAGTTTGCAGGAAGTCTTGAAATGGCTGTTATCTACTTCATAAGCCTCACATTTTTCTTATCTCCTCTGTCTCTCCTTGCCTACAATATAGCCTATTCTAAGCGGTACCATTTTTCTTGGAAAATACACAGGGCACTCTCATTTTGGAAATGCACCCTTTTTATGTTATTTTAATATCTTCCCTATATTTCTCCTCTTCAAACACTGAGAAAAAGTTCTTCACCATTTTATGACAAAGCAGTGAGCATTTCCTGTATGGTAAGTGGAGTCAGCACATAAATAAACAGAGCAGTCTCATTAGTGTGTATTGTCAACTGTCAGTAATGGCTGACAGTTGCAGCTTTGTATATTACAACCTACTTTATTCAGCAAGGGTAAGTTAGGATGCAAGGGCTATTCCCCGTGCTGCTTAAAAAGTGTCAGGACATCTTTAGCTTCCAGCTGGAAGAACCACCAGAGACTAGCAGGAGGAATCTTAGTTTAAACACCTCATTTGAAGGTCAGAACCTCTAACAGTGTAGCAGAAGTACATTGCAGTGTCAGCGTTGGTTATGAGCCCAGAGCCTAATGTAGGGCTCAAAACCATGACCTTCTACACCAGAGGCAAGAATGTTACCAACTGAGCCCATCTGACATTAATTAAACCCTCATTAAAAAGGAGGGCTTTTTTCCTGGTTTGAAATGTGATTTCCTCTGCAAGGTTTTATCATGCATATTTTACTACAAATTTTAGCATGTGGACTATAGACCCTGTTCTGATCTTTTGGAATCACTGTACATGGCATATGTTTCATGCAGATGGGAAATAGAAAAGGGAGAAAATATACATATTCATTTGTTCTAGTTTGTAAGATAGGTGGCTATGTTATGACCTTCAGGAGCAGCTTAAAGGGTGAAGTTTATTGTCTATTACCACATACTGATATGGGGAAATATTCCATGTAGTACTAATGAGGCATGAACACACAAACTCTCCAAGATTTAAGTTACATGTGAGTCACCAGGATTATCCAGAGTTTGAGTATCACCTGGCAATACAATCTGGGAAAAGTCCCAAGCCCTTTCTGCTTGTTTTCATGACCTCCGCTGGGAAGCGTATTTACTCACAAGCCTGTTTTACCTGCAGTATAACACACATTTTCCTTTAAACCATCCAAGTACAGGAAAGCAGCAAGGCAGAGTTCATTTATTAACAGTGTCTTCATTTCTAACAATATCTAAATGATTTATCAGCATTACTGAGGCTCTTTCCAATCTGGTGCTGCAGGGATTGGCGGTGTCTGGCTGTTTGGATACTGTCTAGGAGCTTGGATGTCTGGGCTACGCTTAGTTTTGCCATTTATTCTGTGTTTAATCCAATTTCCCCATCAGTAAGAAAGAGGGAAAAGTCTTGAAACAACTTCATAGCCATGTGCTGCTTCACATCTTTCAGAGTCAATACACAGTAGTTCAGAATTGAAGTGCTGCCCAACGGAGCACCCTTCCCTCCTGCTTTGGCACCAAGTTACAGGTCACTAAGTTACAGGACTTTCTCTTTCAAACATTAACTCAAGGACTCTGACACAGCTGAACCATGTGCATTCCTTCCAGCAGAGGACAGCACTTCTCCCAGCTGTGCTCATCGGTTTACTGCTTAGCTGGGCATGGAGTGTGAAGAAAGCCTGTATGCCTTTGATGTTTCGGTGTCTACAGAAAGCACCTGTCTTAACTACAAAAGCCCTAAATAAATACAAAAATAAATTTCACCATATCAGATAATACTCCTTTTTACAGTACTGACCTAATCAGTCTTTCTTTTGCTCAGATTTTTTTTACATATTCCTCCCTCCTAATCACAGCTTTTCAGTTTCAGACACTTTTATATTTTCCTCCCTTTTAATGACACACTTTGAGTTCTTCCTTTCTAGTAGGCAACTTAGAGCCAAACCTCTGTTCCTTTTTCTGAGAAGATAAGATTCATCACTCAGGATTTCTTGACCCTCTGAGGAAAGAAGCTGATCTTTCTTCCCAGCTCTGTGAGAATCCCTAATACCAAGACACACTTCACTGGGAAATCAATATAAATAAAAAGCAGTGAAATGTCTCTGTTGTGAAGCAACCTCTTTGCATTGCTTGTGAGCTCATGCAGAGGGCACATCCCAATCGCCAGCCTAACTGAGCAAGTAGCAACACCATCGATTCAGAGTCCATCTTACTTCACATCCTCTCCTGCACATCGATTCACCCTTATTCCCCTTCTCAGCTTGTCCCCTTTGGTCGATTGATTAATCATCAGTATTATTCACCAAAGGCAGCTACAATTAAACAGACATTAGATGACTTCCCCTCGCATTTAATAACACCGAGCTCAATCAGACACCTAACAATTTGCCTTCCTCAAAAAATTTTAACCAATATCCAGTTGAAATAAAATGCTGTAAATTTGGTAGAGCAATTGATCATTGAGAGGAAGAAATACACAAAGATTCAGACTACAAAATTTCCAGACAATGAGTCTGTAGGTTAGGTTTCTGTCCAGAGCAGCATTTTAGTTCTTGGAATCCCTTTTTATTTAATATTGTAGTGTAACATAGTATAGCATTGTATAATACAATCATGATATTAATCACATCACCCACAGCTTCTGTATTTGCAAATCATGGTGTCAGCACACATGACAGCATACATTTTAACATCAAAAGTTTATGCAAAAGTGACTTCAGCTTATAAAGACATACTTGAGCTAGCTTCAAACTAACTAGTCCTCTCCAATTAGCAACATGCATTAGTGGGAAAGTCAGCACCTGCTACAAAATCCTGCTGAGAAGCTGGATGGTTGGGCATTTTGTTAAGCACTGACTTTCATCATTTTGCACCTTCATGCTATTGAGAGTTCATCTGTGAGCTGCTATAACTGAGATGTGTATGGATCTCAGAGCAGTCCAAAAGAAATGTCTTATTATGTAAAGGAACTAGTTCATATAGGGACAGAAATGTGTTGTATGGAACAGAGAGAGGAGAATATCCATGTGAAGACTTAAAATCTGTCAGAGGGGTGGCTGTAAACCAGTGGCATCAGCCCTACAGCTGCTTTATCCTGAACCGGGCAGCATTAACTGGCACAGATTCCCCAGATAACCTTGTTTCATTTTGTGGGCTTCCCCTGGACCTATCCCATGGTACTTCTCAGGTCTGATCAGGATTTAGTTGCCTGGCTTTCTTCCCTCCATGGGTGTCAACCACATGAGTTTCTCCAGCAGGGAGTACTGATCAGTTCAGCCACAGGTTGACGTAGTGCTCTGTGGAAGGAGGCCCCTCTCTTACATTTGCATAGAAATAAGTACACTATCTCAAGCCTTGACTTTGCACTAATTCATGTGTAGATTATAAAATGCCACTGAACTTCTACCCTCTGCTCACTGTGAAATGGAGGTATTCTACCTTTGCCTGGCTGCAAATGGATATGTAAGGTGAGGGCAGTGGAAGAGGAGACCCATTTTGTTCTCAGAGTGTATTTGAAGCCCCCGATGCTTCCACAGACTGTTGCAGGTACATGGCTCAATGCAAAACAGTAAAGCCACTGCTCCTCTGCAGATGCTGAAATTGTGCCTGTTTTACTGGAGGGTAGGATTTATCTGTTAAACTATGTAGTCAACCGATGCTAAAATACTTGAATAAACTCAGAGAAATAGAAAGAAAAAAAAATTATAGATGTGAAGCAATAGAAAGACTTGTCATTATCATAGCCTGGTGAAAGTTTCTTTTCTTGTATGCATTCATCATCTAAAGACTCATTGTTTTTATAAATTTCCTGCCTGACAAGTTTTCCATCCACAGATTTCTAAGAGTGTTGAAGCCCTAGAACATATATTTAGTGCCTGCCGACAGGTCCCTAATTATGGCTTGATTAATCACAGCAGTGCCTGCACCTGTCTGTGCAAAACATCTTCATTTTTGCTTTGTGACCCGTGCAGGATCTGGGAATGCATGTGATAACAGCTGTGGAAGCACCCAGCTTTGTTTTCTTCCCTGCTGTTAGTTCTGCTTCTGTTCTGACCAGAACAAATGATTTCTGTTTTGCAGGAATGGGAGGCTTCTTCCATAGCTGATGTTTCTGGAGAGGCTGGTATGCACTTGGAAGCTTTTTTTCAGGAATTGAAAAGGGCTAAAACCTGGTTGCATTAAGAGTTAATTTTTATACACCATTCCTTCTATAGAAATGGGTTCCCATCAACCCCAGTGACATCGATGGGAAGGTTCACAGGATTTCCCCTAGATATGGACAAAATGCCTTTGTCTTTTGAAAGCCATTAAGTACACTGGGAAACCTCATAGGTCTTGAATTGCTGCAGGCTTATAGGGATATGCAGAACTGTGGCTTTGACTGGTTTTCCTTTTTGAGCAAATGCAATAGATTTTTTTCCTTTTGCTTTATTTTGGAAAAGTCTTAAGGAACCGTTAAGGGCAAAACAGGCCCTTTTCTAGGGTGTAGGACTGGGAAGTTTGCACAGGACTCAGCTCAATGCCCTGAATAAGGAGAAGGAATTCATAGGGCACCTGGGAACGTGAGACTCCAAGCCATTTCCTACTGGGAAATACAAAGAGCACAGAGAATCCAGTGAACTGACTGTGTTGGGAAGGGACTCAAAGGAGAGGTTAGACAATAGTTTTCTGCAGAGGGTCCTTTTTTATTTTTCAGAGAAAGACTGAAAAATGAAAGACACTTGGAAGGCATCCAGACAGAACTGAGAAAAAAGTCTTTTTTATACCATTGAGATGAAAAGGCCCAACTGAAACTACTCTTACTGAGGAACGGGAGCAAAACACATCAGTTTTCATCTAACGGGCTGAGGATTTGCTTTTGAATTTGGCAACCAAAGAGTAAATATGGAGGAAATAAATTTGGTGTGGATCAAACCAAAGTAGATGTAATGTTTTTCATCCAGAAGTGAAAACCAGGAAGTTAATTAGTACAATACAAAGCATTCTCTTTGACCTTGGAATGAAATATTTTCTTTTCAGGATCTTGTAAAAATAGCCAAAGAAATGAAAGTTTTGATTGACCAAACAGGAGGAGCTATGGTATGTCCCTTTTAACCTACATTTCTGAGACCCACCCTCTTGTCTGCCTGGTCCAAGAAATAAAGGGATGTCATTCTGTATACCTTGCCCCACGCTAGCTCTTGGAAGGGATGCCTAGGGTGGCTTTTGTTGATGCTAACATTCCCAGGGATGGTTCTGGAGCCCTTCTTTTGACTCAGATGCACCCTAAATGTGTCCCCTCCCCTTTCCCACGCAAGAATGTTGTGACAGAACGCTCATGTTTAAACACAAATTTGGATACACATGGAATTATGCCAAGCACCTGCAGCTCTACAGCTAGAAAAGTCTCAGTGCATTGTTACCTTCATTTTGCAGGAGTAAAGAACAATTCTTGCAATAAAACTTACCTGCCAGCATTACATTTTCTTCCAAACAACATGGGCTGCCGTACTTCAGGAAAGGATTTCTGGAGATAGTAAATAGCTCCATCTAACACGCACTTCAAAAATTAAACAAAATTTCTTTTGTGGTGGCTTTTCTGTTTTGGACAGACAAAGGCACATTGTTGTTTGGAATCTGTGAAGCACAGAGAATTGCTCTGTATAGCATGAGACATGGATGCCAGGATTGCCCCAGTTGGCAAACTGAAGGAACAAAAAGGAATATAGGAGAAGGGAGGCTCTCTGTGTAGGCAGAGCTGTAGACACACAACTAGAAAGTTGTTACAATAGAAGTCAATGAAGAATACACAGAAGGAGCACCAAGTTCTGACTGATGGGCTGGAGGGGAAACATCATGGATCTTAAACAGCCTGGAGGGAGGGAGGGAGGAGGCTGTAGTTGTAGCAGAGTAAAGTTGTGAAGATGAAAAGGGCATAGGCAAAATTTGAGTTGATACGACTGAAAGAAAGGGTCAAATATTTTGGAGAAGAGAGTTCTCTAAATCTTGTCAGCTTGCATGTGAGAAGGAGGTGGCAGAAGAATAAAAGGTAGTGCTGACATTGCTAGCCTGGGAGAAGGGGAGGGAAGCAGGGAGGGAGGAGAAATTAAGAAAATAATGGAGAAAGGCAGGAAGGGGGAGGGTGGAGGATATAAGAAATAAGGTGCTCAATTTTGTCCAACTTGCCCTTGAGCTGGCAGGGGGGTTATGCTAGATGATGTGCTGAAGAGATTTATGTGTATGGGGTAGGGTTGGAAAGGCAGATTTGCGAGTTGTCAGCATAGAGGTGATAGTGGAACAGCAAGAGAGAGCCATGAGACTGAGCACAGAAGGGAAGAGAAATGAGCCCAGGCCAGACCCTGGGAGATTTCCAAAGAGGAGGAATGAGCAACATGATCAGAAAAGTCACCAGAGAGCAGGATGTTCACCAGGAAGCAAACAGCAGGAGGGACTCAGAGCCTAGTTAAGAAATAGCTGGTGAGTTTGGTGTATGGAGGGAGTATGAGCATTTAGAAGTGAATTTTGGGAGAATGAATCAGTGTTGTAGTTATTAATAATTAGTTTTATATGACAAGGGTTTGAGAGACTTTGGGTAGCAGTTGGAGTTCATGTAGGCTAGAGTAACCCAGAGGAAACTTGTACCTCGAGTCAAAGATGCCAAAAGGGAGGGAGGGCAGAGGCAGCATGAATAAAAACCCAGGAGAAGACTGACTATGGCCTCTCACTGTGGGTCTCCTCCATTTCTAATGGCAATGACATTTAGCCACCACAGTGATCGATATTTGCCGACTGTCTGAAGTACACACATCCATGCAGTGTTTGCAGTGAGTTATGGGCACCTTGTCCTCTCCTGAAGAGTCATCACCTAGTGCAGAGCTATGTACATGACAACCAGGCAACCAAATTGTCTGGCAGAGTTTATCAGTCACAGCTGAGGAGCGCAGAGTAAACACAGTTTCATAGATCAGCCTATTGGCTCTTGCAGGGCACGAACTCCAAATGCAGAAGTCCCTCCAGCTCCATTTTCTGTAAGCATCTGCACAACCTTTTCTTGACACCATGGGATCTCTCCTCTGTCCATGCAAGTGATGGATATGCCACATGCTTAGGTTAAGGCAGGTGTTAAAAAATGTGTTGTAGAGTCTGTGCTCCTTGAGTCATGGAGTATGTCTTGGTGTCCTTTTCAGACCCGAGGGGTGTAAAGCTGCACAGTGGCCAGAGGGTGTTCTGCTTTTAGGTCTGTCCGGGGTTTCTTGCTGCTACACTGCTGGGGTGCAGCTCTGCTTTGTTGTAGGCTTTCAGCTCTGGTGCCTGAATGGGAGTCACGGGGCTATGACATTTCGATGCTCATGCTACGTAAATAAGTGGCACAGGCAATGGTCCTGTGGACTGGGCAAGGAATGGAAGAGACAGGGCTCTCAGGACCTGACCTCAACTTGCTCCCAGGCAGGGGTCTTACCCTGATTTATTTGTCTTTCACTGGGTTTCAGACAAGCTCTAAGAAGGTTTAAGAGCTCAGCCTATGAAGGTTTAAGAGCATAGCCTATGAGCCTATGTTGTCCTACTGATGGACTCCTGTGTAAACTCTTCTCTAACCCAAGCATCTTTCCATAGCACAGTTGTAAAATATTAAGATTTGCACCTTGGGGATCATTTGCAAATGACAATCAGTTGTCATTTGTGAATAACAGGTAATGTTATTGCTCTGATTCACTCCATGCACCTGCTACATACAAATGTGTATAAATAACCACTGGATTTTTTAATATACCCATCTTTTAGCACAAAGTAGCACCCCTCTTTTGAAGAGAAAGATTTTAAGTAAGTGCCCCATTTGTATGACTGGGAGAAAATGGTTTTCAAGACAACTCAGGTACCACTTCAGGGAGTTAAAAGGCAAGTTTTCAGGAGCATTCTAGCCTTCACAGGTTCCACCAGTAAATGTACACCCAGATTTTTTGTGGAAAGTGAAAGCTGGGGAAGGGAGCTTTTGGGGAATCTCATTCACAAGTCCTGATTTTAACAGGTGCTGAGTAATGCAGCTGCTCTGCATGCAGACAGAACAGTGCATGGAAATCACGTAAGTGGGAACTAGACAACCAGGAAGAGTGAAAAATCCCAGTAGGCACCTCTCCGCATCTTTAGGTACCTAAATACCTTTAACCATCTGGCCTTAGGCAATAAGGTCTAATAAAATGTTAGGCAGATGTAGTAGGTAGGTAATTTGATTTTGGCTAGTAGATAGACTGTGATTTCAGATCATGTATTTTTTAGCTATTTTCAGTAGGTCTTTTTTATTTGACTTTTATTTTGAAGCTCCTGATTTTACGTTGTTATTTTAAACCTCTCTCAGCTGGTGACTCTGATTGCTTTTCAAACCTTCTATTTTATAACCTTTGTACTCTTATGCATTAATCTAGGCCAAGTCACCGCCTTCTGTTCACTTTCCGGTGTCTTTGAGCGTTAAAGTAAGCAAAATGCAATTTTGGTCTGCTGGGGCTGGGAACCTTGGGAGACACCATTGTTGTGGTTTTGGTTTTTTTTTTTAAATTGGCTTGTATACATTTGGATGAGTCACCATCCATGTGAATTGTTCTCTACACCTATACCTTGTTTAGTCAAGCACAATTAAAATGAAATGTGCATAGTTTTTTTTGCCTGGCTTGGAGCAGGGCTTGCTCTTGAATGCCAGTGGAAAGCAAAGGTAGATGCTGTCACATAGCAAGAAAAAATTAAGAAGGGAGCAAATTTTACAGCTCTCCTGTGATCATTGTTCAAGGGAGAATTCTCATGAAATGAGAATGAAAATCTAATTGATGGCCTGATTCTCCATGGCTGTGCAGCCATCCTTTCCTTCTCTGCTTCTAACAAATGCTCTCTGAGTTCACCCCCACGTAGGCAAGAAAAATCCATGTGACCAGATAGGGAGACCTTTAAGAAAAGACCAATATTTGCATATCTATTATGGCTATACTCAGTGTTATACTTGTTTCATTAAAATTTCTATTTGGATAATATGTAAGGTCAATACTGTCACTGTTCTGGAAAATTCATTTATTTTAAAATTAAAGTTAACGCAGCAAGTATGATTCTCCCCATGTCTCCACCTGTATAAATCCACTGAGCTTGACAGAGTAAGTAAGTGAAAGCAGAATTGGGCCCAATGTGTTTAGAGATGGGGTTCTGCTGTGTGGGGAAAAAAGCACGCTAATTACATGAATCCTAATTTTCAAGGTAAATCACTTGTTATAGATGCTTTGAGTTCCTGCTTTTTTATATTCAAGGGATGGTTATTATTTCAGCTGGGTGCCTGCTGAGGTCCATTAGCTTTTACACACCAGTTAAGGTTGTCAATTGCTGGGATTGAAAATACATGAAGAAATACTTAGGATTACTTAAAAATACTGTGCTTCCCTAAGGTTACCAGCTTTCAAACCTCAAGCAGCCATTTTCAAATGAATTTGCCTGTTGAGAAGGCTGAAGATGGGAGTTCTTATCCCAGAAGAGAGGAAGGGGATAGCTGCTTTCAAAGTCGGGAGTTGATGGGTTTCCTGGTCTGTTGCTGGGCCATTAATATTTTTTAGGGCCTGTGCCTGGTCTGGTCTAAGTCTTTCCAGAGTTTGGGCTCTTTTGTGTGGTCAGATGTTGTTTACAAGTATGGCTTAACAATGCTTAAAATGGCATCTGCTTCAATTCTTAGAAATCAGGAAAAGGGAGGAAATAATCTAGGACAGCTACTATGGAAGTCACCTTTAAAGTCTTACAAAAATATATTAAAAGCAAAAGCTATTTTCAACATGCACCAAGGGAAAATGTCTGTTAAGATGGATCTGTTTTAATTTTAACATTTCTGGTGTCAAATCGTAGTGTTTTAAAGATTTCATTTTGTATACAGGAAACTTCTATGTGTCTGTTAAGTCCTACTGAAATTACAAATCTGTTTCTTAAATGATCATAAACTGGTTACACTAACTTTCACCCTTAAGGCAGCTGGCTTGAAAGCAATCAGATGGTGACTGTTATCCTTTTCCAAGGTGGTAGTGGTCTCTTATATGTCAAATGAGCTCAGTGGCTTTAATCCCTGTCCCAGATGTCCACAGCACAAAGAGCAGGATCTCAAGCAATAATCTTTATGTCAGTCTCAACAGACAGAGACAGAGTTACATTCACCCAGGGGAGCAAGAGGCTTTCTTGTCAGCAAAGATTTTTCCTCCAGCAGAAAAGAAGGAAATTTTACATTAGTGCTTACAGTGCTTGGTTCTTTCTCCAGTGCTATTTCCGAAAATTACTTTCATTTTAGATGAGAGACTGGATGAAGTGGAAGTCTGCAGCGAAGAAATGTCTAAAAACACCTTTTTCATTCAGCTTCAGATCCTATGCAGCATGCTGGTAGTAGGACAATATTATTGTTTTAGAGGTGGAGACTGGATTACAAAGGTGGGATTCATCCCACTGAATTTAAGCACCTAGAAGTTAGCTGTAGATACCTTTTATAGGTAATGAGAAAGAACTGGTTTCTCCAGAGGGTGAATCAGTGGCAGATGAATTTTCTTTCAGAGCCTGTGGCAACTGTTAGGTACCTAGAGTTAGGCCACATGAATGCTACCCTGCCTGACAGAAATCTTCTTTAGCAGGGGAAAGACAGGAACTCAAGAATCCCAAGTACGAAGCCTGATTGCTGGACCATCTTCCCTTATTTAAATTCCTGATTTATTAATGAAACAAAGATGTGCAAATAGCTTCATGCATGTTACTAGTCTGGGGAACCTGGGAATGCAGATGGTGTTCAACTGGGTAACCCACAGTGGCTCTAGCTGTTACATTCAGGAAAGCCAACAGGGCAGTTCTTAGGGCAAGGTGTATGTTCTGCAACCTGAAAGGAGCCCACAGTAGCAGAAACTTGGACCCTGCCTTTTTTTGTGTGCTGTAGGGAGCAGGTACTGGTTTTCTTTACATGAGATTGTGCTGGAGGTGAGCCTGAGGTATCATACTGGAGGTGGAGGTCTTTGGAAAATTCAGATCTCTGTTCAAATCTTGTAAGCTGAACTCAGCAGTTGTGAAACTTAAGGCCAGAAATGACTGCTTCAAATATATTTTAAAAGTGCTGCTAAATGATGGCTGAATGTAACTGGCAAAAACATTTAAAAAACCCTAAACACAAACATTTGTTACTGCACTGAAATCAGGCAAGGTTTATATTAGGGACATGGAAATTTTCCCTTTCCCTTTAAACATTTTGAATGATTTCTATCAGCAAAAAGATTAAATTGGACAACATTTCAACAAAGTGTTTATTAATCTCATGCAAAGAAATGGATTTTGCATCACCTGTGTATATACGTATTTATCATCTTGTTAGAACTGATCAAAATGGGTTTTGTTTAGCTTGGTACGTGCCAAGATCTAAAAGAGGCCTGAATGATGGTAAAATGATATCATCACTTTAACATCAGTGAGCAGGAGTTGTTAAAATGGTAATTTCTTTTCAGTGCTTCACCCATGAGTTCAGAAATCCAATCGCATCCTTGTAGTAACCAGTATTAGCACAGGGGAATAGAAAGGAACATCTGGAGGCAGAAAATCCATGGCATTGACCTGGGGACGTCAAATTGTGATACTGGCCAGGATTGGGGGAGAGGGGGTGAACGAGGTTAAAGGCCAGATTTGAATCCTGATAGATTAAATGAAGCTCAGAGAGGGACTTAGGGAGTAATAAGGGATTCCTAACCCTGCCAGCAAAGGGTTTCTGTAAGCCTGCAGCTTGATCATTCTTCTGGGCCAGGAGATGAAGACTTTGCTGATTAGCATGCAAATGCAACAGCACTGTAAAAAGTTCCAGATGATGTTATGACTAAGCCTTCCTGCAGGGAAAAACAGGTTTGACAATATGCATTAGGAAAGGAGAGGTGAACAAAATTAGGTGTCAGTCTACAATCAGTGTGCTTGGGAAGGTACGCAGCAAGAGGTGCAGGTACATGGGACATGAGAAAGAGAATCCTGCAAACAGAAGCACAGACTGAAAAGGGGAAGCCCCTGCTGTTTAAAAAAATAATACTCGTCTAATAAATGCAACTTTCTGCTTGGCACTAATGAAGCAGATTAATAAGGCTATTGGAGCCCATATGGCCACAGAGATTTCCTTAGACTAAACATTGCTAATGAATGTTTTCCGAAAGAAATGTTTACACTCAGACATATTTCACCCTTGGAGTGGCCTCGTACGTGAGGTAACTGCATTGTTTATCTTCATGCATCAGATGCATCATCTCTCTGTGAAATAAGTATTATTCCCATTCACAGATAGGCAAAGTGAACCAGAAGAGCAAAGACCAACATTTGCAAAAGCCACCTCTTACAGCAGGCCTTGATTTTTAATAATCTCAGGGATTATTAAAAAAGCCAAATTTTTAACTAGTAGAGTGCAAGCATTTCCTGGTGTCAGTTCTGTGTGTGACTGTGGGTGTTGTAAGAGAGGTTATTTTAGCTACTGCTTATTAGAGCCAGTTCTGCTGCAGGCATCCAACTGCCCAATGACTGGTGGCAGTCCCCATAGCGGCAGAGGCCCTCCCTGTAAACACGTATCCCTCTAAAAATAAATAACTCATAACCTTACCAAAAATGGTTCAGTGACAGGACTCCAGCACAGGTTGTCTAAGTCACATTATCTGTTTAACTTTGTGAGCTTTATGGGTTTGACCTCCCAACACACTGGCTACCTTTCTTGCCCAGCATTTCTGGCGTCCTAAAGGGAGGCCAGTCACATTTAAGCTCAAAATTACGGCCTGGCTGCTTGGGTTCAGGCAGTCAGATGTGAAAACATACTGGTTTCATTCTTAAATGGAGATTCAGTTGACTGCTTATCTGCTGAACAAACATATCTGCAAAGATAACAGGAATACCAGCTCCAGGCAGCACGCAGAGCCCCTGTTCCACTTTCTCCTCTCATACATTTCTCAGCTTTCTGTCTCCACATGCTTCCCTGTCATTTTGATCTCTGTGTCCCTACGTAGTCCTGACCAGTCAAGATAAATGGCTTTTCTTTTGCTCTCTCTAGAAACGGGGAACCTTAAGCCCTAAATCTCCCTGAAAATAACTCTGTTGTAATCTTGCCTTAAAGATTTCTTAAAGTTCTTGTCCCCGGTTGTGCTATTTAGATTGAGTGTGTGATGCATATTCAGACTCTATTTTCTTTTAGCTGACTTCACGTGTAACTGCTGCTTTGTTGGATTTTCCATGCAGTGAACTACTGACTGAATCCAATTCCCTGCCACAGCATTAGTGTCTAAGTCTGGTGAAGTGGCTATAAACATGAACACTATTACGTTGTGTTTAACTGTTTGTGAGTGCAAATGTGAGTTTAAAGACAAGTTACCTTTGAAAATCAGACTCAAAGTACACATTTATCCTGAAAAGTTGAGGAGAATTCAGCTCAACACCAGCACATAAATATGTGTGTGTTAATGTATGTACGTGCATGCGCGTGCAGGTGTGTGTGCACCCTGCCCAGAGACAACTCAGAAATACACCTAAAGTCATACCCCATCGATGTGAAGGGCAAGGTAAGAGCAAAAACAGATGCATCAGCTGTCTCCAAGGCAGTTACCCTGTGGAAGGAGGCAGACCAGCACAGCAGGTAGCAAATGTCTTTTTCCAGAGCATGGAAGTGACTGGTGTGTAGACAGGCATGAAGGAAAAACGCTGCATTACTTTTATTGTCAGTCTGCCTGTCAAACTACCTTGTTAGGCAGGGACAGTAGGATGGAAAATAGACCAATATTTAGCTTCTTTTTGTATGTATGTGTGAACACAATAATTCTAAGAAAGGGCTTATTACAAAAATGTACTTGGTAGTGCCAGAAATTAAATGTACAGGGTTAAGATAGAGAACCATACACATGGCAATAAAAAGAAGAAAGAGATAATTAGACCTTCTTCTTAACCCAGAGCTGCTAGTGCTGAGAGATTTGTTCTTTCCATTCTCAGCTGTGCCTGAGCCCTTCCATGGTAGTGCCTTATTTATTCATGGAGGGGAATGTCCTCCATGCTTGATTCCTTGCTGCAGTCTGTGCTCTTGGTGCAGGACAGCTGAAAGTAAAAGACAGATAAAGTAATAGGCAAGGGAGAAGGGAGCTAGAGCAGGATGCTGTTTATTTTCCATCCACCCTCACATTGCTAAGGGACAAGAGAGGGGTAGGAAAGGGAAATCCTCCAACTATACCAGCTTTTGGACAGAGACCACTTGCTTTTCCCTGATGCTTGTGAATATCACTTCTCTTTTGTGTCAGACTAATACTCCTCTTGAGCAGGGTGACAAGGACAACAGCACCCACATGATAGGAAGATTGTCTGATAAGCACAAGCTCTTGGATGGGAAACAATGCTGTGGTGGCATTGCTGATGTGTGTGTGTGGCCCCCCAGCTGATTCAGGGTTGTCAGAGTCTCACTGTGCTCTATGGACAGGCTGAGAAATAAAACATTTTATCATTAAATTACATATGACTGAGATTGGCTGAATTAACATATCCCGGTGCATGACAGCTGTATGATAGGAATGAAGATCACTCCTCAGCTGCTCATTATTGCAAAGGTTCCTTCCAGTGTCTGTTACACAACTGAGGTTGGACATCAGTAGTTCCAGTTGCTGGCAGTGTTTGCACAGCAGCTTTAATTCTTCAAGTATTTCACACTTACAGCAGTTGTTGGACCTTTTGTGCTTTTGGTTTGATATGGTGAATACATCTTTTTAAGAAGCTTTTCTTTTAAAAATGAACAGTAAAACAAAAAAGCCTTTTATATCACTTATACACAGTGGATAAAGCATTTCTGCAAATTTTGAGGTTTATATTTTCCACTTTTTGACATTTGAGAAGTAAGTCTTGGTTTTGCTTTTTTGCTGAGTAAGTGGCTGAGGCCATCACTGCTTGGCAGCAGGTTGCAATGAAAGCAAAGACAAGTTAAAAAAAAAGGTCATGTTTAGTGAGATTGTTCTGAATTCTGTTACTATTTAATACCCACTTGCCTACCTAAGCATTTCAATACTGTTTATCACCATGGTGCCCGAGTGCTTCTCAGACATTAATAAGTGTATCCTTGTCTATTATTCTGAGATAGTATATAGCTGTTCTATTGGGGTGAGGTTTTCATCACAGACAGATCAAACAGTAGATTCTTCAAAAGTGTCAAGGTGGAAAAACTGATAATGTAAGTTTACCCACTTGCCTACCTAAGCATTTCAATACTGTTTATCACCATGGTGCCCGAGTGCTTCTCAGACATTAATAAGTGTATCCTTGTCTATTATTCTGAGATAGTATATAGCTGTTCTATTGGGGTGAGGTTTTCATCACAGACAGATCAAACAGTAGATTCTTCAAAAGTGTCAAGGTGGAAAAACTGATAATGCAAGTTTTTTGACAGCTACATGAGATTGTCGTGTCTCTGTATCCTGCAAGTACCCTTCAGTTCCTAAACCATGTGGCCAACTTCTCTTCTTCTTGCTAAAGCATTAAAGGAGAGCATTCTCTTTGGGAAACATTCAGCATCCTTTTCCCTGACATCAGTCTGGCAGAGTTTCTATTCCAGTTCTGCCAGTGAGTGGTCAGTAAATATGTGACTGAAGTGAAAATATGTCTGGGGCAATCAGAAGAGATCTCTTTTATCAATTTCCCCTGTATCTTAGAAAAAAATAATATCAATCTGTTTCTTTCAGGCAGGATTGCATGAACAGTAGGTTTATTTGCATTTAGCATTTCACTGTTGGCAAGAAGTGTTTTTGCATTAAGCATTTGACCATTTCACCAGCAGATTTTGCTGCCATCACTTAAAAAGAGGTGAACATCATTAAAAAACCTCCCAGGTTAAAATGGACAATAAATATAGGTAAGAGTTTGCACAGAGGAAACAGGCTGTCCAGTGCACATGTACTCAGCTGGGTGCCCTTTTCACAGGTACTGGTTTTGTATCTGGTTCCCCAGCGTGCTGTGGAATTTGAATTCTTCCCTTCACGCAGCATGGACAACCTCTCACACTCATTTTACTTCAGGCTCTTTTGCAAAGGCAAATGGCACTGCTGGAAACTAATCAATGTAATTTTTTACTCTTCACAGAGGTCTATTAGCAATCATTGCTGCAATCTTGGGCTGTAAATGGGGACAAGCGTATTCCTAAATTCAAACTGTGCTGGTTTTGGCTGGGACAGAGTTAATTTTCTTCATGGTAGCTAGTATGGGGCTATGTTTTGGATTTGTGCTGGAAACAGTGTTGATAATACAGAGACGTTTTCGTTATTGGTGAGCAGTGCCTTCACAGAGTCAAGGCCTTTTCTGCTCCTC